>NW_017309048.1:45988-72595 GCF_000935625.1 Nanorana parkeri
GCACCCCATACACGCGATCCGCCGGCTCTAAAGCCGGCGGATCGCTTGTATGGTATCAGGCATCGCTGCCTGTTTTTAAAAAACGGCAATTTCCCGCTCGGGGGCGTGTCTGAGCGGACGTCTAGAGACGCCCGCTCAGATCTAGAGAGCTCTGGGACGGCCTTTTTTCTACTACGGCTGGCCCGGAGGCAGTTAAGAGCATCATGTGCCTGGTGCTGTCAGTTGGTCAGACAGGAAGCAGCAAAGGCAACTCTCTAATTAGGAGGCCACTTGCTTCTTGCAGGAGCCCCACGAGGACCCAGCGAGCAGCCACCTAATATGCCTAATTAGAGTGCCGCTGGCGCCTCTGCCTGATTGTGTTCAGTCCAGACAGCCCAGATTGCCATCTGGCATACCGGGGAAATTCGGGCCAGCCATGCCTATTTTCAGTGGTGGGCCTGGAGCTGGCGCTCCAATAGCCCCTATGTTAATCTGGCCCTGTTCACAGAGTGAGTGAAATTGTGTCAGTGCATTGGTGAAGAAATAGAAATACAGATTTATTTTTAGTTCTTGACCATAGACCTTAACAACTAAAATGGTTATATGAGTTGGGATATATGGAACCATCTAATGGAGCCTAAAAGAGCTATTCCATAAATCTCACTTTATAAATAACAATAGCGTCCTATACCCCCTTACAAGATCAAGCTCTGATCAGGGGGCAGGTTTGAGCCCCTGAAGAACGTTGGGTCAAACAAATACTTTTTGACATTGACATTCTGGTGTGGTACCCCTGATCTTACCACTTCTTCCACCAGAGGCCATGACTGATGGATTCGTCAATTTTCTGTCCCTTCGTTAAAAACCCCAATAAACACACGGACTGCGCGACATGGATTCTAACAGCCACAGCAGCCCTTTTATTAAACAAACAACTTTAACAATAACCAAAGTAATAAACCAAATAATACACAAAAATAATACTTTAAACAATGGTTGACCTGAGAAGGGTTCTTTGGGTGCACGCCAGCCCAAAAAGGCCTCTCATAACACTCCACCCATGTCCCCAGCCGCACCACAACCAGCTCGAGGACACTTACTCCTTCTGGGTTCCCAAGGGGCCAGGCCCTGCCCTTTACAAATCCGGACACCAACAGGGGGAAGCACCCATACCAGCTGAGGGCCCCCCATTTTTGTAATGAACTCCGATTTTGTAGACCCCCTAACCCGCCAAGCTGCCGTGACAAAAGAAACCCCCATAACCACAAGATTCAGGGAGGGAGGGTGGGACAACCTGCTTCCTTCGTCGATTTCCGGAAAGAGGACGTCCCTCAGCCCTTGCAGTTCCTTCCCATGCTGCTCCCCCCGGACACCTGACTCCCACGTCCAATCAGGTAAGAGCAGCTATTCCCATTTTATTTTTAACCCTTTCTCCCGGGACTATTCCTCCCCCCAGTCATGTAGCCCCTCCGCTTAGTCTCTCCGTGTCTGCCTGTAAGAGCATCCTCAATGGATGAAGCCTTGCACTAGGTGGAACGTAGTTATGACTGTGGTAACAACGTGAAACTAAATCGGAAAGGGGAACATAAAGAAAGCGTTACTGTCTAATGAAGGTAACAGCAGCGCAAAATGAAAAACAGTGCCATTTAAAACAAAAATAAATTTTGCTGCATTACCTAACACCGCATTTAACCGAAATGCAGATAGTTTCCCCTTAACTAAAAAATTGGTGGAGTATATCTCGACACGGAAGGAAGTAAACTAGATAAAAATGTAAAAATAATAAAGTTTATGTACCAATAAATGAAACGACATTTAAACCTGCACTTCAGATTCTTCCTCATTCAAACGGTTAAAGCGAAACCTATCCCGCACAATTTAATCTCTCAAGTTAAACTTTGCTGGCGCCTGATTAATCAGTGCGATTTAACTAAATTGCCGCGCGAACAGAAAGAGATATTTGTCTCCTGAGGTGGTTTATTGCTTCTCACAAGCAAGTAGTGAAACAGTATTACTGCGGTATTGTTCTGATAGGAGATAAATACAGATTGATTCAATTGAGTCGTTATTTTAACATTCCGAAGTGTATTCAGCATTAAAGCCAACGTTTAAATGCTATGAGCAGAAATCATTTATCCGTCTCAAAATCGTTAAAGGACCACTATATCCAACTTACATCATTTTCATAAGCTGTCTCGAGTAAAAGTACATTTTTATTAACTTTCAGGGATATATTTTAAAAAGTTTCAGGAGGTGATTAAAACAAAGAGATTTAGAACTCAGAACTGTAGACTTAGGGCTCGTTCACACCATAGCGTGCATGTTATTGTGCGTACAATGTGTTGTAATGTGCTGCATTGCTATGTGTTATCATGCGCATGTTCTCACATTGGTCCGATGCACTACAGCGCATTTCAACGTGTTATAGCACGCTTGAATGTATTATGCAAAAATGCTACTTTTTAAAGTATATATGTGAAGCTGATCCTGACGGAAGCCAACTTTGAAATAATCGGTGGGTGCTCGAAGATGGCGTTGGATGGTGACCCAGATCATGTGATGCAAAATGAGCAGCACTACAGACATGTAATTGCGTCATTGTGTAATTGTAAGGAACAGCATCAAAGACACACACACACATATATATACAGTATAACTGTTGGCGTTATATAAATCCTGAATAATAATAATATATCGGGGCCTCGCAGTGTCCCGATAAACATAGAGGTTTTTTTCACTCTGTTTTGCCTTGACAAAGGGACCCTGCAGGGCCCGGAAACATCAGTATATATGTCTGTGACATTGTTCTTCACAATTACACAATAACGCAATACATGTCTGGAGGGCTAGTGACTTCATATCCCATGATCTGGTTTTGGTGTGGCACCATCTAACGCTATTACTTTAAGCACCTGCTATTCTTCACAATAAATGTTTCAGATGCAATTACGTGACTACAGTGCTGGTGACTATGTATCCCTTGATCTGGTTTTGGTGTGGTGCCATCTAAAGCTATCACTTTGAGCAACTGCTGTTCTTCACAATAGATGTTTGAGATGCTATAACATGACTGGAGTGCTGGTGACTTCAAATGTCTTGATCTGGTTTTGGTGTGGCGCTATCTGACGCTATCACTTTCAAGCACCCGCTGTTCTTCACAATACATTTTTGAGACTCACTACATGTCTGGAGTGCTGGTGACTTTATACCCCTCGATCTGGTTTTGGTGTCGTGCCATCTAACGCTATCACTTTGAGCAACTGCTGTTCTTCACAATAAATTTTTGGGACTCAATAACATGTTTGGAGTGCTGGTGACGTCATATGTCTTGATCTAGTTTTGGTGTGCCACCATCTGACGCTATCACTTCAATCTCCCGCTGTTCTTCACAATACATTTTTGAGGCACAATTACATGACTGGAGTGCTGCTGACTTTTTAGCCCTTGATCTGGTTTTGGTGTGGTGTCATCCAACACTATCACTTCGAGCAATCGTTGTTCTTCATAATACATTATTGAGACGCAATTACATGTCTGGAGTGCTAGTGACTTTTTAGTCCTCGATCTCGTTCTGGTGTGGTGCCATCCAACACTATCACTTCGAGCACCTGCTGTTCTTCCCAATACATTATTGAGACGCAATTACATGTCTAGAGTGCTAGTGACTTTTTACCCCTTGAATTTTTTTTTTGTACACACCAAAGTGGCATTTTGGTGTGAACTAAAGCCATAGGTCATAGGGCAAGTTGCCTTGTTCTTGCATTGGGTCTGTGTTGAGCAAAGCAGTCTAACGGTGCTGGTGTGAACAAGGCCTATGTTATTTTAATTGTAAGTAACTAAAAAAATATATATTTTGTGTGTCTGAAAGCCAGATAAAACTACATTGTATTCTCCTTATTGCTAATCAGCAAACCTTTATATTCTTCATACCAGCTAGGTCTCAGGAGGTATGTTTATTGCCTAAAGTGACGTTTGAAACAGAACACCTGTCCTTCTACTCACCGAGCATCTCACCATTCTGCCGGTTTCCTTGTTACAACCTGCAATGTTGCCTTGGCCTACTATTATTCTGTTACCCATCCTTGCCTGTTTCAAGTCTAGTTTTCCTGCCTAGTCCTGTTTGACCTTCTGCTTTTTTCCCCGTGTTATTTATTCAGCTATAATTGTATATAATTTTATGTAGGTGTTATTGCTGATCTTATATGTGCTTTGCTATTGTATTAGGTGTTTGCAATCCTTGTTGCTCCTCTTGGTTTTGCATGATTGTTTCTGTGGGGCAGCACAGAGGCATAGTGGATAGCGCTTCTGCCTTGCAGCACTCGAATCCCTGTCAGGTCACTATCTGCAAGGAGTTTGCACGTTCTCCGTGTACTTGCATGGGTTTGCTCTGGGTACTCCGGTTTCCTCCAACACTCCAAAGACGTGCTGGAAGGTTAATTGGCTCCTGTCTAAATTGGCCCTTGTATGTATGTATGTGAGATGGGGACCTTAGATTGTAAGCTCCTTGAGGGCAGGGACTGATGTGAATGTACAACTATGTAAAGCGCTACATAAGTTGCCGCCACTATAGAAAAAATACCAGTAGCAAATATTGTTGAACTCTTGTTTGCTTTTTGCTTTCTCGCAATAAACACTTCTACGCATATTCCAGAGTCTCGCTGCAATTTACCAGTCGGGTCATACTGGTTAAAATAATATTTCCGCATTGGTTTCTTAGCACTTAGTGCCACCTATAATGTGGAGTTCAGGTAGATACAGACCTCATTTAACCCTTGCTGGTTGTTTTGATCTGCACAATCATTGGCAGCAGATTTACTACAATATAATAACTGTAACATAGCAAGAAAAAAACCCTTTTAGCTTCTTCTCATAGTGTAAATATCTGGTGTTTGGTGATGCTCTTCATAATCTTGCAAACGCAAGCAAAGGTATCAGTACACATTTGAGACAAGTGCTCGTGTTTTCTCGTGTCGCTATGCTTTGATTAGGATATGTGACAGACAGTCTGTCACTCTGTAAAGAAAAATGGTCTCTGAACAGGTGTGATGCTGATTGGAGACAGACAAAAGACAATATTATCCAATCAATCATAGCTGCTCTTGTGGAGACAGTGAGGATTGATTTACTAAAGGTAAATAGGCTGTTCACTTTGCAAGAAAATGTGCAGGGGAAGTTTACCTTAGGTTTAGAAATGTTTGGAGAATTCACTAGTAAATGAATACTCAATCACGTGCAAGGAAAATATAAAAAAAAACAGTACTTTTTCTTGCATATGATTGGATGAAGGAAGTCAGCACAGCTTCACCTCATTCACTAGGCTTCGGGAAAGTTCCCTTGTAAAGCCTAAATTCCCTTGCAAAGTGAACAGTCTATTTGCCTATAGTAAATCCACCCAGGTGTGTTGCAGAGTGAGTGTGGCTAAGTGGAGATGTGTCCAAGCCTGTCTGGTACTGCAACCAGGCCCTTTGACCAGATTTACATCTAAAAGTAAGGACACCTAGAGAGAGAGAGAGAGACAGTCAGGGGACCTCCATGGGCCAAGCTGTGCAACTAAAATAGCCAGTAAGCTAAATATCGTATTTGTATCTGTTCAATAGTAAAAACATCCCTCTGAGTGTAAAGACTTTGTTGGGTGGCTTTGATGTCAGCAGTGGCCAGCAAGCCCTAAACCAAAAGTACAAAAGTTGGCACCTGGACTGAGCCTGTCACAACTCTACATTTGGTACTGTCAGGGCTATTCACAAAAGGGTGAAGAGTTTAGAGAAGGCGGGAGAAGTGACCAATCTAGGACAACATAACCGAACTGGAAAGTGAGCTGAATTAGATATTTTTCCCAAAGCAGCATTGTTGTCCTAGATTGATCACTTCTCCTGCCTTCTCCAAACTCTTCACCCTTTTGTGAATAACCCTGTAAGTTTCACACATGTTGCAAACAATGTTTCATGGACATTAAAGCCATTGCATGTCTATAAAAAGTGATGGGAACACTTCTCAAACATGTCCAATAGCTTCTAAACCTCTAGCATTCAGGAAGCTTTTGTGGAACCTATGATTTTGATATTTTTTGATTCTAGAGCTAGTGGATGATGTTGGCAGCTGCTGTCAGGGATCAAAAATGCTTGTCATGTGCTTGCCAAATGCATCACAGATTAACACTTAATAAACTCATGGGGCATTTGGTAAGGTTGCGCATTTATTAAGTTTGGGCATTTGGTAAGGTTTGGCATCAACCACCCATGAGAGCAAGTGTAGGTTAGATACTAAAAACAAATGTGTATGTAGCACACTCCCTAAGGAGCCGTAAAGAAAAGGTTGGTCATCCATTATAGCCATGTCTAGGGAATCCAAGTTCTGACTACCCAAATAGCATTAACTGCCCTGTACTTATTACTGAGTGAGCTGAAATCCAGACCAGAGGTAGGATGCTGAAGAACTTCTTATTAGAACACATGAATTGGGAGAGATGTTTTAGAGCTTAGGACATTTATGAGGAAATAGATAGGACAGAACTCCAGACTCACCAGTCCCTTTCAGTATTCCACAATATTGGATGAGAAGAAGCACATGCTGACACTGGGTATTTGAGCAACAGCTGAAGAGGGATGGGCATGAGATTCTCTGTAAGGAGAGACACCGGACTTGCTCCTGAGGTCCATTCTATTCTAGGCACCTCCAGCAGCCATCAGCTTCCCTGGTTCTCCTCCTCAATCAGTAGCAAAGGCCTCCTCCAAACTTGAGGCTTAGCAAAGCATTTCCAATACTTGAGTATTCCCACCCCTAGGCCTAGCCTGGGGACAGGATGAACAGCACCCAGCCCTGACTGGACCCTGGGCTATCCCAGAACTGGACTGAGCACATGGCAATTCCCCTGAGTATATATGCCCTGCCCCAGCATGCAACACTGGCCACGAGAGCCCCAGTGATTGGCTGGTGGACTGCACACACACTCACAGTGTCCCCCATTGGTTGTCTCACACTGCAGCAGAGTCACACTTGACTCAAGCAGGCACAATCAATGCTAAAACACATGGAATTAACCATATAAATGCCAACTATAATTAAGCCATGCTGACTACTGCTCTGGCAATCAGTAAATTTCTAGTAGCCATTCCACAAAAGATGATGGGGGCTACATGTGTATGGTAAGTAATTTGTTAACTTATAAAGATTTTTACACGAAATCCTAAAATAATGGCAGTACTGGAGGAAAGATGGATAGAGGGGCCTGGATGATATGCAGAACTCTTTCTCCAAAAAGTTGTTTGGGAGAACTTCATAGGATTTCACTGTAAGCTAAATATAACATTTATAATGTTATATCCTTCAAGTACAATCTATGGGTCAGTGTTATCTTTAATTTTCACCTGTCCAAAGTTTACTGGCACAGCATAAAATACATTATGTCTGCCAAGTTTTTCTCTGGCCATCAAACTGTCTGAATTAAATTTCAAGACAGTAAAAATCTAATACAACAAAGTTCATTCCAATTAAAGGTGATCCCAAAAATGTCAGAATAATTAATCCTCTTCAGGAGGTGAGTAAGAATGCTGAAAAGAAAATTGTTAAATGATGTTCAGTTTTGTTCAGGGATTGTTCTATCTCTAATAGGCAACTATGAGCAGATAGGGAATCAGTGGTGAACACAAGCAGAAGAGTTTCTGTGCAAAATAATAGTTTGGTTGTCTTCATTTGTTGTCCCACCAGATGTACACCTACTTTTCACAGCGTTACCTGAACCATCTCCTCTACTTTAAGGCCCCAGTCACATCTGAGCGGCTGTCCGTGCATATTAGGCTCTAAACACATAAAAACAATGCACTTCAATGTGCATCTTTTACATCATTGCGGGGACCGCGTGGCATGAAACCGTGCTGCCCCCCAAATAGTGCAAGAGCGATAATCTGGCGAATTCTACACGGTCAAGGCTATTTAAGAGTCCATTCACACCAGAGCGGTTGCGGATCCGCGCTGATCTCAAAAGGGAGGTTTTGTGAGTTTTTAATTGTGTTTCAGCGCTGAAAGACAATTAAAAATGTCCAAAACCACGCTGACCAGTGCAGTTCCATTGAAAGCTGTATGGAAACCGCACTGATCAGTGTGGCAAAAATAGTGCAGGGAGCAGTTTGGGCGGGGGGCGGTTCGGATCATGTGGACCCGCGCGGTCGCATGGACGGTCCCCATAGCAATGTATGGGATCGTTCATTTTGGCGGATCTGTGCAGCCGAATCCGCGTGGCCGAACCGCCCCGGTGTGAACGGGGTCTAATAGTCGCAAATGGGTGGCATCAGCGCGGATTGAAAAACATTAGCGGTTTTCGTGCCGCGCGGTCTTCTGTGCGGAAAACCACGCAAGAACCGCAAATGCTATGTGTGAATGCAGCCTAAATGCCTATTACCTTGTTGGCTATTTCCTGGACAAACAGCCCTGTTGTAAATAGCAGTTGCTCATTTTCTTTTCTGTAAACTAACCAACAAATTTGGGTTATCACCAGGAACATTCCGAATGATTGTACCATCAGAGGCAATACTGAAAAGACACAACTCAGCTTCTGGCACTTAAAGTTTATGTACAGTACAGCCAAAACTTTTTCTTTCACTTTTAGGTGGATCAGGGAATGGTTAAATCCCTATAAATGATCTTGCTTTCTTTGAACCATTGGGGAGATTTCCCTTTACTTCCTGTCTTGCAATGCAACGGGAAGTCTACAACGTTAGAGAAATTCCTATCTTAGACAATTACTACTAGATCAGATTTTGCCACTGGAAGGTTCTGGTGACTACTGTGATAAAGAAAAATAATAATGCCTTTCTAATGAATTAATGACAATATTACATGCTTATATGCTAATATTAGGTTCATTATATACCAGGTTTGCTTGCTAGGATGATTTTGCAGTAATGTTATTAGAACAAGTTGTTGTTGTTCAGTGTCCTTAGACAGGGGCTGATGGGCTCTGGTCAGCATCCTGCCCAGCTCACTAATGTCTCTGGTTGACCTGAGCTAGGTGGAATGCCAGCCAGAGTTTCCCGCTCAGCTGGCATCACTGGTTGCCAGGAGCTGGGAGGGATGCCAGCCAAAGTGTCCCAGGTTGCTAAGAGCTGGGAGGGTCGATGTGTATGACCCTTACACAGCTCCCCGCCTGGCTCTTAGCAACCTGGGATGCTCTGGTCAGAAGGGCCCCACTTGACCCATAGAGATTCTGCCTGAGGCAACCGCCTCAGGCTACAGTAGAAAGGCATCATGGCACACTCACAAACTAGCATGTAAAACAACTTGTCTCACCACTAAGGACAATGACAGAGGTTTGGATACACGTCTTCTGCAAAGGATGTGTAAGCCGCACTGCCGCGCCAAGGCACCTCTTATAGTGCGGTCCTAACTCTAAACTATGAGAGTCTCCATCTTGGAGCACATGGGGCAGAAGATATCAAATTGGGTGCAGGCCTGTCAGGAGGACGCCCCACCTCCTTAAAGGTACAGAATTGTTGAGTGCGTTTGTCGTTTGTTTTGCTTAACCGCTTCAGGCTGCCTCATTATACGGACAACCCTGAGTATAACCACCCAAGCACAGTGCGTTGTTTGCAGGATCACCAAGTGAAAATATAGGAAAAATAGCCTTAAAAGAGAAACCAGTAAGCTGCAATCATTCCCCATTACTTTTTATCTCAACAGCAAAAGCCAAATATGTATTGATTTATTATAGGGTTCTTTAAAGGGGGTATGTCGCGGAAGTCTCCGTGCCCTGGGTACTTGGAGGGGACTGAAGGCCAGTCTCTTCCCCACCAACTACAGACCCTGGCCTGGATTAAGGTTTTAAATTACCAGTGGGACTAGTACTGTATTTTATCTTGGACCTAACATCTGAACTCCTCTTTTGGAATTCTTGGGTGAACATTTTGTGTGCCACGTCCTGCTGGCACCGCAAAGTCTTGACTGCTTCCCCCTCACAATAAGCTCCCTGCAGAGATAACTACATCTTCCTCTCTGATGAGCCTGCTGACATGATCACCTTGATAATCCCTCTTGTTAACCCTTTTGATAATCCCTTTAACATTAATTTATTTCGGCTATTCCCCAGAAAAGTAAATGTTATTTAAAAAAATTTAATCTTACCTAAGGTAGGTGGCATCTATGAGCTATAAAATGTGTGCTGTTGCTCAATAAAATGTTCACACACTTGTTCCCCTACACTGTGTCCCGACCAGTGACTGGGTGAATGTATGCAGCTGAGAGAGTGTAGTGTGCGGGCAGAGATTCTGATAGTTCCTGTTTTACCCTAATATTGGGTCTGTCTGATGTTTAAGGTAATGTTTTTGCCATAACCAACTCTGAAGTTAGTTCCAGCGCACAGGAAGCTAGCTCTGGTGGTGTACCCAGTTGAGGTACAGGGGTTGCCATCACAGGGTACTTGCAAAGAAAATCCACTTTTAATAATCCACAGTCAGGCACAATCAGACTAAGACAGTATAGGTGCAGCTGACTTCAAACAGTGGTACATAGTAGGGCATTTCCAGGGCAATTACCCCTTCTTTAGAGTCTATTAGTCTGTAAAGGCTTAAGGTCATTCCCAATTGTCTGCATAAAACCAATAGGACATCAGCAAAGATGGTCACCAGGAGAGCAAAACCACTTCTTAATGGCACAGCATGAGCCAATAAAAACAGACATAGATGGTACCAAGGATGTTACAATCACCATAGAAGCTGATTTTAGACAGCAATAAATCCTGAATTGTACCCATTCCTTACACAAATATAAAAATATTACAAAAAAATGATTTAGATACTCTTAAGCAGATGGAACAAAAGTAGGGGCAGTTAGTTTTTCCTTGTATTCTTTACAGCTGCGTGTATGGAGTGGACAGTTTATGCAAGACGTACCTACTTCCAATGGTAGGAAGATGCATTGGCTACTCCTTTACCCAGCCATAGGACACAGAGGTTGGATCTGTTGGAATCCGTTGTTCACTGCCTTTTTCCACCTCCATGGCTTACCCCAATGTCATGTTTACCGGAAAGATGAAATTACACATTAATGTAACATAGCTCTATCATCACGGTGCCGTATCATTTGTAACATTTTCTAGATTTTAATCAGTCACTTCAATTTTACATAATTTAGATGTAGTCTTTGAACAAACTTTATAATGCATGATGACCTGTAGGATACATGACACAATCTACTAAAATGACCACCTCGCGCGCTGCATTGTCTGCATTTTAATGAATATGCTCATTAGCTGGTTACATATAGTTCTCGACACCCAAGGCACAGCGTAGGTATGTCGGAATGAACTATGCGCACTCATTTAGCTAAAACGTAACTGAAATGAAAAACTCTACGACTGGATTCAAATTATTGCTACAGCTATGCCAAGTATAGAACATGCCACCAATTTCAGGTTCAATTCCGTGACCTGGACACGTCATTAGAAACGGTGAAGGAAAAGAAAGTTCTACTAACTAGACATTGTCTTATGCACAGTAGACTTCTTGGAAGCTTATTTATTACATCATTTCATACCTATAATTGGGTTTGAAAAGAATGTTTTACTTATTCTAATTAGAAAATAGTTTTTGTCCTCACCAACTGTAGAAAGCTGTTTCCCTCACCGCGTTGATCACAACAGCGCCAGGTAATTGGCATCAAATGTATTAAAAGAATTAAAGGAGAACTATGAGGCGAGTGAAAATCACTCAGCCTCATAGTTTGAGCCGACCTGTGACAATGAGACTGTCACAGGTCGGCTCAGTAGATCGGGAAGTGAGCGAACACATACCGGCGTTCGCTCACCTCTCGATCCTGTCACGCCAGAGAGCCGTGACTGTCACTGACAACTCCCCTGTCCGATCCTCCAGCGCCGACTGGCGGAACGGATAGGGGAGGGGGCGGGTACAGCTGGCTCTGCCTCTAGATAGGCAGAGCCAGCTGTCACTCACGCAGCTGGGTGGATCCAGACAGAATTGTTGGGATCCGTTCCGGCTGCGGCGTCTCAGTATACTGTAGCTTGCGGTATACTGAGCTTTGGGTGACGGGAGGAAGCTGATTTGTGTCTTCCCGTTAACCTTAGGAGAACTTTGGGGAAAAGCCCTGACCCCATAGCTCTCCTTTAACTAAAAACTGCAAATGGAAATATATCCAGTTAGCCAAATTCAATACAAAATGTTAAAGCCATGGTACATACCGCTAACACTTTGCAGAATGAGGGAAGGTGTCCTGGCCTTGCCTTGTGGCTTGAGGGTCTCTCTATGAAATAGCTAGCTACAGTAATACCTCGGTTGATGAACGCTTCCGTTTGTGAACAATTCAGTTCGCGAACAGGAAGTTCAGCAAAATTTTGCTTACGTTTGCAAACTCCAAATTGGGTAACGAACGCGACCGTGGCCATCATCCCCGCTCTCATACGTGGTTGTGGCTTCCTCTAGTCGAGATTGCGGTCACAGACAGAACTGTGCACACTTGCTGTGAAGCTTTTTTGTGTGCTTTTTAGCACATACAGTACTCTACAGTATTATTCAATCCAGCATGGCTCCAAAGAAATTGCAAAGGTTAGTGTTTACTCTCTTCATACTGTACTGTACTTTGGTTGATATTTTTGTGGTTAAAAAACAATGTTACATATGGTTCAGAACGGATTAACCTTATTTACATTGAACCTTATGGGAAAATGTTATTGTGTTTGCGACCAAAATCGGTTCGCGGCCACGTTCGTAGGGGTCAGAATGGATTAACCTGATTTACATTGAACCTTATGGGGAAATTTGATTTGGTTCGCAACCAATTCGGTTCGCGACCAGAATCGTGGAACGAATTAAGTTCGTGAACCGAGGTACCACTCTATCTATACTGTATTAAATAAACCTGAAAGACTGAAAACCAAAATTCTTCCTAAACGGCAGTTAGTACCAAGTGCCATCCCATTAACCCTTGTTAATGGGATGGCATGGAGCTTAAATAAAACACTCCAGCCAATACTTATGTAACGCTTTCAACCACACTTTGCAATTTATCAGATATAACTGTTATGGATCTCAGCTACAGACCGGTGTGTGATGTATGATTCAGGGAGGGGAGGATCAGTCAGGAAGAGGGGCATGCGTAACGCACGTGAAGTCTGTAACCAGTTATCACAGCAGTCTTTAGCAATAGTATCAACTGCAAGTATTACTTCATATTGATTCAATGGTATGGTATACATGATATAGGATGTGTTCCTGCATACATAATGCATGAGTATAGTTAATGTGCAAATCCAGATATTCTCAGTGTCACCATAAACCTTCATATAGGTACACAATTAAGATAAGATAACAGTAGTATATATATATATATAGAAGCGGGGTTGGATCACCCTAAAACAGAAACAACCTTCAGTATAGCAAACAGCCAGCTTACAATAAGGATAAGTTTATACTGTTGGTATTGGAAGATAGTAGAAGAGTGGCGTGCTGCCTTCGCGAGCAGTGTGTCATGTAGTTTTCTCCCCGGCATGAGTGTGCCGAGATGAAAAATGTCATCTTCAGCCAATGGGCTCGCGCATATAAACCCACGTGTCAGGATGCAACGTCTGGCCGGTTGTTACACTCAAGCTCGCTTCATCTGCCTGCACTCAGCTCACACACTGCACGCGAAGCTCCGTGCCTGACAGCTTTGCTTCGTTTAAGGCTTGGGGATGTCCGCTAAGAAACTTTCTTCATAACCTCAATTCTTTCATTACAGTGACTGTTTGGTAGGCCAATCCTTAATGACTATAGGTAGTCCTAAGCGCACACTGCACGCGAAGCTCCGTGCCTGACAGCTTTGCTTCGTTTAAGGCTTTTGATACATATACAGATCACCATCTATCTGCTTAAAGGAGAACTATGGGGTCAGGGCTTTTCCCCATAGTTCTCCTAAGGGTAACGGGAGGATACAAACTAGCGTCCTCCCGTCACCCTAGGCTCAGTATACCGCGAGCTACAGCTCGCGGTATACTAAGACGCCACAGCCAGAACGGATCCCGACAATTATGTCTGGATCCGCCCAGCTGCGTGAGTGACAGCTGGCTCTGCCTATCTAGAGGCAGAGCCAGCTGTACCCGCCCTCTCCCCGTCCGTTCCGCCAGTCAGCACTGGAGGATCGGACAGGGGAGGGGGGAATCCAGTCTACCTCCGTCCCTCATGCTTTCTAAACCTATAAACATCTCTCAGCAAAAAGAGGAGGTGGTCTTGGGGATGTCCGCTAAGAAACTTTCTTCATAACCTCAATTCTTTCATTACAATGACTATAGGTAGTCCTAAGCGCAAACTAGTCCTGTGCTAAAATCACAAAATTCATTAAACCATTAGAGTTCTCCTTTAACAACTTCATAAAATACTAGCTTCTGTATTGTTTTAAAACAAGATTATAATTCACCTTTATGTAACTTCTTGTTTGCCATCTGCCTTTTAACACTCCCCTGCTTGATACCCCATGCTGAGGGTATGTCAATCTCTGTCCCATTTATTATTTAGGGATTATTCACTAAAGAGCCAAAGGATCCAACCATAGCTTCGGTTGATCCTTTGGCTCCCTTCGGCCGCCTCTGCCCTTCGGTTCAGTCAAACCAAATTCATAATAGCCCGTACAGCAGCCGAAGGCATATGCTTCGGCTCGACTGAGCCGAAGTGACACCTGAAGCGTGGAGAACGCAAATGACAGCTGGGCGGAGTCAGCCCTGATCTCACGGCTGGCTCCGCCCAGTTGTAATGGCAGATCAGCATCCCCAAATGACCTGGGGATGCTGATCTGTCATTAAACAATATTAAATGGGAGCAGTCGGCCATGGCGTCATGGCCAGCTCCACCCAGTTGTTATTCATTGTCTGGGACCTGCTAGACGACTCTGGCAGGTGCCAGCCAATAGGAAACAGTTGGCCGGAGCTAGTTGTCACAGATAGCTCCGCCTAATTGTTTTTCTTTTCCTATTTTTTATCATTTTGAAAATCATTTTTCAACTGTTTGTTTTTTTTTTATTCTTTTCAAGTCTTTTCTATTCTGCTTGGTACCTTGGAGGTACCAAGCAGAATACCCGAGCCAAAGGCCGCTTAGCGGCATTTGGCTATTCACTCACTGCTGTTCGGCCCCTATGAGAATAAGGGCGAACGGGAACTGCTGGAGCTTCGGCTCAGCTGATCCAGATGTTGTCCTTCTGCACTTTGGCTGAGCCGGAGTGAATAGCCGAGTGAATAGCTGAACGCCGTGCGGCTCACTTCACTTCGGCTGGGTTATTCACTATGCTGCCTTTGGCAGCTTTGTGAATAACCCCCTTAGTGTTGGTTGCTACCTGTCAGACTGGACTGACAGCTTTGGTCCGTACTAAAAATTGGAAAAAAGTGAGAGCTTGGGATCATTATGTCAGCTATATCAGAGTGATCACATGCAGGTGGAGGCTTCATTCACAAAATAAGCGTTTAGTATGCAGATGGCACTGCAGATGCCCCTGCTTAATACTGTGATTTTCTGATTCAGCTGCAGTATGAAAAAATATATCTATCTACTGTATATATACTGTGCTATTGTTATACATAATGCAAAAATATTTTATCAACTCATTTTCTTTTTGGTCTGATTGTCTCACAAGCTTTCATTCAGAAAGATAAATTAACTTCTTGTTTTTTTTATTGCGGTTTCATTTTAAATACCACAAGTTTAATGGATGAGTCAGATAAGCTTTCAAGGCTCTTGGAAGTAATTTCTCTAATTGTCTGCATGTTGTAGTCCTTGGTATATGCTTAACTGTTACACCCTGCACTGGTGATAATTGACATGTTTGATATACCATCTGGATAAATAAATTTTAATATGCAATAAAACAATTGATGAACAGTAACAAATCACAAACCCACAAAGGGAAAATATAAAACATCTAAAGGCCAATACATCCATCTGTCTTCATCTAAAAACTGGCATTTGTGGTGAGTCTGCAAAGCCGGAGTCACAGAGGGCTAATACTTATTCTGTATTCTAAAAATAGAGATTATCGGAGTTAATAATTATATATAAAGTGCGTGGAAAAAGTTGTATATTTTAACATATTTAGCATGTTGTTTAGGAATCTATTATTTTATAGAAAAATTTATAATTTTAACCAGTTGTGGAGCTGTATGCCCTGTCCTTCTGCCCGTTCCCCTTCTGTTCCCCTCCCTGTAATTGTCAGCAAATAATTTTGACAGCCGGGAGTTGCTGTGCAAATACAGCAGCTATTACAGCTTCTGCTGTAAGAAACAAGACCATCTGACCATTTATAAGCACCGTTGAGACGTGACTTAGATACAAAGTAATATTGTTACTTCTGTATCTACTCTGCAGATCAAAGGGATGAGGTTCAGCATTTCCGCGACCATGGGTTCAAGGCAAATCCTATGGCTCCGAGATTCATGGTTCTAGCACATTTTTGCGTAGAAAGGGCCCCTGGAAAATGTTTGTACACTAGGGATGTTCAGATACCATGTACCGTGCTCGGTACAAGTACAAGTACAGATACTTTTCCAGCTCCACGCCTAGACTCGAGAAAAAAAGTTAGGAGTCAGATGTTATTTTTAGGGAGTATAGGGAGGTCCTGGGATTTGTACATCTCTGTTCTAATGTATGATTTTGCTTTTATAAAACATATATAAAGGAATGCACCGATACCAGTTTTGCAAGTACGAGTACTGGTACTTGCCGAGTACTTACAAGTACGAGTACTGATACATTTTTGTTTATTGTCATGTGACAGTTTTTCTAAAACAATACAGACTAATGATTTCAGGACAGTGGTGAAGCGCCAGAGCCAGGTCCCAGCTGCAACCACTGCAACCCTGGTAGTTCTCAAAGTATCGGCACTGGTATCTGAACATCCCTATTGTAAACCATAATGCACTGCCTATAGAAAACAGGCTTAGACGGGCCAATAAGTGAGCCATTGGTTGAGCCAGCCTTCCACTATACCAGGGGTAGCCAAACTCCGGCCCTCCAGCTGTGGTGGAACTACAAATCCCATGAGGCATTGCAAGATTCTCACAGCCACAGACATAACTCCTGGAGAGAGATGCATCATGGGATTTGTAGTTTCACCACAGCTGGAGGGCCGAAGTTTGTCTACCCCTGCACTATACAATGGGATGCACAGAGCAGGCATAGTGTCAGTAAATTGGAAGGTGTTGCAGGGAAAGCTGAAATACACTGCATAAGGAAAGATTTGGACAATTATGTACTTTAATTCTCTTTGCTAGGTCCTTGGGGAAACTACCCTTATGTTGTCTTTTTTTTTTTTGTCTTAATATTATTGGAGGCTTGTTTTCTTGTCTTTTATTTTGTGGTTGATTTAAGTCAGTCCCTTTTATCTGCAGTCCTGTTCATAGGAATTCTTTTTTTTTTATGCAAGGCACCCCCCCCAAAAAAAAGTTTTTTGTTTCATATGTTGGTATTTTGTTTTGTTTTTTCTTTATTTATTTTGGGGGTATATTGGTTTTTATTATGTGTTTATAACTTTTATTTTAGGTTAAACTGTTTTTTTCTTCTGCAATCATTTTTTCCCCCTTTTTAAAAAAAAAAACAGAGTGGGGTTTTTGTTTTATGGGAGGGGTTTTGAGGTTTTTTTCTTTTTTTATTTTTATTTTATTTTGACAGGTCTTTTTTTTTTTTTAAGTTTGATGTGCTAAAAGTGAAGCAGTCACTTCTTACTGTCCAACTGTTCTTGGAGCTGCCTTTTCTTTGCAGCACGCCACTGCATTGTTTAACCTCCCTGGCGGTATTCCCGAGTGTGTCTCGGGGTTAATTTTCAGTACCAAGAGCGGTACCCCCGAGCCACACTGGGGATTGCGCAAAAGTGTCACTTACCTTGTCCCTGCGAGCCTGCAGTGTCCTCTGCTGTGTTCGCCCGGCCGATGCCGGCATTCAGTTTCGTTTTCGGGTGTCACAGCGGGGGCGGAGCCAGCGGGAAATTCAAAAGTGCAAACATGACATTTACACAGAATACACACAATACAATGTAATCTGCTATAGTTACATTGAAGTGAACATTTCACTTCAATTTTGTCCCTAGAGCTTTGTCCAGTGCCCTGCCTGCATCTTTACTGTACTCTATTGACTGTGGTACCGATCAGGCAGCGCCCCCAGAATTCCCATTTACTGGACCATTTTTTGTATTATTATATTATAATTTCTTATAATTATTTATTATATTATAATGTATGATTTCGTGTTTCAAACTTTATCATACCCGGGATGTCTACTGGACTCTTGTTTGGACAGATTTAGGTGAGTTATTCCTAAGATTTACTAAGAATTACCGGCCTACAATATAAAGCAACAAATTGCCATGAAAAACAATGTACCGCTTTGGCGTGCTAAAATTCTCCATAATCAGACCGCCAGGGAGGTTAAATGAAAAATAGCTTAATGAAAGAATGAGTGTGCACCTAAACCTTCTCCACCCCTTCCTTACCCCTATATATAAAAGAAAAGTTAGGCATGCACCAGTTAGGTTTACTATCCTTAACTAATACTATCCTACTGCTGGCCAATTATGCACTACTGTGTTTCTGTGGGCTTTTAATTCTTGTTGTAAAGCACCTGCCTGTACTCTGTCTCTAGTACATTTTGGCCTATCATCCCCGATGAATACTGTCCTGCTACTGAGCAAATTCATATACTCTGCAGTATCTTGATGCTTGCAGTAAAGCCCCAGCCTGTGCTCTTCACAGGTGGTGAGTGTTTTTCACTCATCCTCATAGTTAGAGCCGACCTGTGACAAAGAAGCTGTCACAGGTCGGCTCTATCGATCGGGAAGTGAGCAGAAACATGCACCGATCCGCTCACTTCCCGATCATCTCCCTGCAGTGAGCGGTGACTGTTAGTCACCGCTTCCCGCAGGGATTCCCCCCCCTCCCCTTTCAGATCCTCCAGCACTGAATGGAGGAACGAATGGGGGAAGCGGCAGGCACAGCGCCTTCATGTGAATGGCACCCCAATGCACCTCCCGTCATCCGTGCCTTTTAGTGCAGTGCAACACATGATACTGCATTATATTGCGACGTGGTGGGAAAATGTTTTGCCTGAAAATAGTTCCAATTTTAGACATAACTGAAGTCCTGCATTTGACAGGTGCTTTGGGTTCCACTTTAACATGCTAACAAGCACCTTTTGGACTTGCAATCCTCTCTGATACATCATGCTTCAGGTTGCTCTTAGTTGCGGAAGTAGTTCACAAGCCCTTTCGAATCTCACGAATAAAAACTTTACGCTTTCTTCTCACTGTGTTCCCGGTGCTTTGACTTGTAGGCCGCTCGTCATAATAGGATTAGAACCTGCGCTGTATTTAAGCTGCCTTTGAAACAAGGTAGACACGTTGGCTCCCGCTAATGAGGACATGCACTGCTTACCTCCATAAATGATGCAGTCTTGAACACCAGAGGTGACAAAGCCAAAAAGTCAGGATAGGATTTGGAATTCCTAAGATAATCTGCTTTAACTTCCCCGATTCCCTTGCTGGTGATTCATTATGTCTCTTACACCATAAACCATTAGGCTGAGTGTTTCAGCTCTCTGTAGAAGTGACACTGAACGAATGCATAATTCCTCCATGAATATCTTTATGGCTTCATTTACATTTGGAAATGCCACATACTGTATGGCAATATATTATAAGAAGGATCTGCATTGAGAGAATGCGCTGGGCGTAATTAATGCGGGTTCTATTTTGGGCACATCTCCTCATGCCAATCTGTTTATGTAATTTGTTTGTTAAAACAAAACTTAAAGGTACACTCCAGATAAATGTCAAAACTGAAGACATGGCTCAGCCGCAGCAAGGTTGTCATTGTTTTTCCTGGCATTTGCCTTGTTCTCTTTGATGTCTCACAAGTTACATTTTTAGCATTACTGGTTGGTTGTCTCACTTTCTGGGTGGCCCTGAGTCTATCAAAATGTCCTGCAACAGTTCTGTGTTCTCTGGGTCAAGCACCACCCAGTCTCCGATTCCTCTGTGGCCTCACTTACATACACGGGAGCAAGAGAGGGAGGCTACCACTTTTTTAAGACTTATTTTTACCTTATTTGGCTGCCGGCTCTGTCCGTATGAAGATTTTCCGACCGACTCCTTTGATCAGCTGATCGAGGGATACCGACAGACAGTGGTGCACACTGTGTAAATTGCAGCCGGTTCTACAAGAACCGACCAAAACTCGCACAGTGTATGGCCGCCTTTAGGGTAAACATATATGTCATTATTGGAACTTTAAAAGGAGAACTATGAGGTGAGTGATTTCTACTAATCCTCATAGTTAGAGCCCACCTCAAAAAAAGCTGTCACAGGTTGGCTCTATTGATCGGGAAGTAAACAGAAACATGCTACCGATCCGCTCACTTCCTGATCGTCTCCCTGTAGTGAGCGGTGACTATCAGTCACTGCTCCCCGCAGGGATTCCCCTCTCCGATCCTCCAACGCTGAGTGGAGGAATGAAGAGGGGAGGGGGCGGGCACAGCTGGCTCTGCTTCTTGATAGGCAGAGCCAGCTGTCACTCATGCAGCTGGGTGGATCCAGACAGTAGTGTCGGGATCCATCCCGGCTGCGGCACTCTCAGTATATTGAAGGCGATCGGGCGATAGCCCATGATATACCGAGCTTTGGGTCACGGGAGAAAGTTAGTATATGTCCTTCTGTGACCCTAAAGAGAACTATGGAGAAAAACACTTACCCCATAGTTCTCTTTTAAAGGTAACAAAAATTGTAGGAAAAGCCAAATGCCTTCCAGAAGACATGTGCAGATTTCATGTGCACTAGTAGGTTTGAGCATGTGCACATGCTATTACCCATGAATGGCATAGAATTGCAAGCAATGCACACTGGCATGCAGGTGTACATGAATTAGTGTTAAAACAGGTGCAAAGATTAGTGTGAGGGAGCGGATGAGCATGCAGGGGCACACAAATTAGTATGCATGCCAAACTGCCTTTATAAACAGGCATGTCATATGGACAAGTTGCTGAGTGGTCTTCAGCTTGTTCCTGATTACCTGTTACCGGATATCCTTCTTACCCATGAATGACCCTCTGTACAGATCCAGTCCAGCCTGCAATACCGGCACTCGTGCCCTTCTGCGTCTCTATGCTCCCTGTCATCCCTTCCAGGGGTGTTGGATAAGAGTTGCAAGAGAAGCCCACTCATCAGCAGGGTCTTGACCAAGGTACCTGACAGAGATGCATCACTACAGAATTTCAATTTACAAATCCATAATTTTCATTGATGAGAAAAGCATCTTAAAAACAATTGGAGCCCAACTCTAAAAGTCTCGAGGGCTTAAAATATTGCACCTTCTGAATCAAAACATAACAACAAAGGTGAGAGACTTGATGAGCAGTAACTCTACATGTTTCATGAAACAACATTCAACTTTTTATGGAGTATAAGGTAGGTGACCAATCTAAAATATACATCAAAGTAAGTAAGATGCATATTCATATATACTTAAAAAAATCAATAAAGCATAACTTGTTTATCACCATACATGTGTAGGCATTCCCAAGGCAGAAAAGAAGGGGGAAGCTAAAGGGGATGAGGGATCAGAGAGAACAATATATTAGTCCCACTGATTATATTATCTATCTATCTATCTATCTATCTATCTATCTATCTGGGAACCAAGAAACTAGACAGAAACCTAATGTGCAGGTTTAAAATATAAAAGGAGTTTTTAGAAAACAACAATAAACATAAATGCAAAAACAATGGAGAAAGTCCAGGACGTGGTCAGAGCCAAGCCAGAGGTCAGAAGCCACAGCGGGTAGTCAGCCGAACCAGGTCAAAGAACACTGAAAATATGATGAACGGAAACAAAGCTGGAGTCAGGAACCAACGTCATACATGGAAATCAGGCACAACAGCAGCGTGCTTGGTTTATCAGAACAAATTCAAGGGCGGAGACTGAATGGACAAGCTGATGGTTAAATAGTGAGCAGGTGCTTGCATCATCAATCTAAGAAAGGAATTTGTCAGACAGAAGTGTTGCCAGTAGTGCAGAATGATGATGTTAACTGGTGTGAGCATAAGAGGGCAACAACAAGGGAACAACGGTGCCAGAAATACTACACAACCCAAGCTGCAAGCAACTGGACAAGGAAGGGTAAGAAACCCTGACACTATATCTATTCACATCTGTTTTTATTTCTCTCTCTTTCTCTATGTATGCCTTTGTGTCATGCTGAGAAATAGAGAGGGGTAGGTCATCCAGATGTCTAAGTTTACCAGTATATGTTTCCTAATGATAGTGATAGGAAGGGGAAAAAAAGACTTATTACATGCAAAGCAAGATAGTTCAAGTCGTGATTTGTCATGATTGTGATGATTATGGCTTACAGCTCATGAAAACCCAAATCCACAATCTCAGAAAATTAGAATATTGTTTCACCTGTATATATATGAGAAAGGACAAGGTATGGTAGGGGATAAGCCCCAACGAGCACTACCTCCAGCCAGGGTCCATTCACACAATCCCCATAAGTTTTAAAATATAATACATGGAAAGCCTCACATGCCAAGAGTTTATCGTATGATTTGCATACCTCTTCACAGAGACCGAAGCTTGTATATCCAAAAAACCCAACGCCCAAACGAAGGCAAAGTAACTTGATATATGCAGTGCACTGTAGTGAGAAATGCAAAGACCTGTACATTGTGGAAACAAAAAGAACCAATTAACAAATAGATGGCCCAACATAGAAGGAAAAACTCTGCAGATTAGGAATCAGCAGTCTTCTCACACTTTAAAGAGAAGAGGCATTCTTTTGAAGACAGTGAAGCGCACACTTTGGACAGACAGGTGTGAAAAAAGTTGCCGAGGTCAACCTTGAAACAACCATATCTAAACAGGGGTTTAGGGTCTTCAACACCAATTGTCACAGACAAATAATATTGTTTTAACATCTCTACACTGGCAGTTTGACAATAGTTTACACCTTCAGCAGTGTAACTTATTGGAACTAATTAACACCTCATCCAGTTTTAATGGCACCTGGTTTCACACACTTTCACACCATCATGCTCTTCAACAGTAAACATCTGCCTTGACATATTCCATGGTGATAGCATCAAGGCAGTAGTAGGCAGTTCCATCAGCCCTTGCAAGTCTCCGACAGCCACAGGCATGACTCAGAGGCAGAAGTAGGATGGAATTTGTAATTTCACCACAGCTGGAGTGCGCAAGGTTGCCTAATACTTGTTTTAAGGTGATTGAGTTAAATATTATTATTATTATTATTATTATTCAGGATCTTTGTAGCACCAACACATTTTTGTAGCGCTTTACAATGTAAGGAAGTCATTACAGTTACAAACAAATTTGAAGTGTCTGTAAATACTGGGGTATATTCCTGACACTCATCTGAACTAAAGAAGCTGCTTGAACATGTTCAGTTGAATGTGACTAACTAATATTAGTAGGGATGCACCGATAGTGGTTTTTCGGTATCGAGTACGGGTCTGGATATTTTTTTTTACGGTAGTCGCCAATACAGAGTACCAGTGCATTGTGCTCCGGTTGCCAGGAAGTCGGGCGGTGGATCATGACCTGACGCCCGGCTTTCTGATAGCCAGCAAAGCCGATCTTCTAATGTAAGAACACCGGCTTCAGAGGCTGCCTGGCTTCCTGACCAATCAGGAAACCGGGCGGTGAGTCATGAGGTGCTTAGCAATACCTGAAGACGGCTGCCTAGCCAATCAGGAAGCTGGGTGGCACGTCATGACCCGCCTCCCGGCTTCCTGACTGGCTAGGAAGCTGGCTTCACTTGTTCCTAGGCAGACTGGCTTCCTGACCAATCAGGAAACTGGGAGGTGGGTCATTGCAAAATTGCTCATTACTTAGCAACATGTAAAGCCAGCTTCCTAGCCAATCAGGAAGTCGGGAGATGGGTCATAACCCACTGCCCAGCTTTCTGATTGGAAAGGAAGCCGGCTCCCTCAGCACTGCGGGTCAGAGGGAGATCTCCCTCTGACCGGAAGTTCCGGTATCGGAGGTAAGTATCTGAGCATTTGGGCGAGTATGTGTACTCGCCCAAATACTTGGTATCAGCACCGATACTAGTATCAGTATCAGTGGATCCCTAATTACTGACTTGGGTAAATGAGAACCTTCACAGACAATAAAAGCACATGTCTAGTGTCCTTTAAGGTAATGAGGCCCTGGGCAAGGGCAATAGACTGTGGGGTCCAATGGAGTCAGGTGCCACAAACTGCTTAGCAGGAATGGAAGAACCTTCTAGACAAGCTGCTTTTCCCCAAGGGGAGCTTGGATGGAAGACAGTATGCCTAGAGAGCAATAGTTTGACTGTAAAAGTCAATGGAAGTAATCCAAAGTCAAAGCATACAGACATGAGGCAGAATTAAAGTCTGAAAAACAGGCATAGGGTCAAAGCCAGGAAGTCTGTCCAAAATGGCAAACTAGAGGCAGGTACTGTAACTGGGATGAAGAAGAGGAACTGGAGCCAACTGGGGTAATTGGGCCAGAGAGCAGGAGCAAGCAGGGGATACTGAAAGTGGGAACTGATGTGCAGCTCCAATGGAAGCAGGAACTGATTGGATACTGGATACTGCTGAGAGCTGAGGGGATAACAATGAGAGCAGATGTGCACCAAGATGCAATAATTGTGGCCAAAGAAAGTGCACCCTTAACCTTTGACTCCACACCAGTAGGTAAGAAGCACTGGACTGGAGTACAGGAATGACCTGCCCATCGATCCTGAATTGAGTATGACGGAAGAGGATTATGGATCAGAGCATTGCAGCCAAGTTATGGTGACTGTTCCTAACAAGAATCCAATGTAAATGGTTCTGTGCACTGTGCAAAGTCATGTAGAATATATCAGCTCTCTATAAATCAATTAAACTACCAAAAAAGTAATAATGTCTAGGAGCAAGAAACATAAATTTTATTTACAGCATAATTCTGTCGTTTATGAAAAATCCAGCCTTCTGCATCCTTCATGAACAGTTTTTGGACTAAGCACAAGTTTTGCTAGGAGGAAAAAAGGCTTGTTGACATGATGACTGGTTTCCATGGCTTTACGCAAAGGAGATTTAAATGGTTTTACTAAAAATCTCTTCATCACAGTTTCAGTTTCAAGAAAACTATATGTAGGTATTTTGATAATGGATTTCTGCACAGTGGGTGAGAATTGCATGATTGTACAGGAAAAATGCAAGGCAGATGAGAAAAATGCTTTGAAGACAGCAGGATGATTTTATTAAAGGGCTGTTTGGGTCAGCGAATCCGCGCATCAAGCTATGTGTCATCTTCCGTCTTCAGCGTTACTGTCTAAGTATGAAGTGGTAATGTTTTATGCTGAGCTCATATTACTAATGAAGAGGTTAACGGCAACCTGTATTGTGGAAAATATGGAGACTACCCCATTGCCTATCTCTCTTTTTTAAAATCCTACCTCCACACTCCAAGGGTTAATTGCTTGTTTTTATTTAGGGGTATTCTGTTAAGGACTTTTGCTTGCCTGATCCCAGCTCCCGCAGGCTCCAGGACTTGACCCTACTGTCCTGTAAGGGATCCCACCGCACACTCCTGACCAAAAATGCCCCAACTTCCAATGGGAGGTGCTGACATGACAGCGGATGACGCCGCTGGATCAGATAAACAAAACAGTAAGTCACCAGCACTCCAAAGGTTCTCCAAGCAAGGTTCTTTTTATTCCATATGTAAAGTTACATCACCAGGCGTAGCAACGTTTCAGAACGCATCCGGTTCCTTCATCAGGCAAATCAAAGCGATCAAGCAAAACAAACAATCGCTTTGTTATGCTTGATGAAGGAACCGTATGCGCTCCTAAACGTTGCTTCGCTTGGTGATGTAACTGTAAACATGGAATAAAAGGAACTTTACTTGGAGAACCTTTGGAGTGTTGGTGACTTACTGTTTTGTTATTCTGACCCTACAGTCCCTCCTCTTTGGTGGGCGGAGGCCCACTGCCTTAAACACGCAAAACACTGCGGGCGTCACTCTATTTTGCCTGATGAAGGAACCGTTGAGCGGTTGAGAAACGTTGCATGTGATGCCATGTTTGACATCAAATGAAGATGGATCAATAAAGTGGACCTCTGGAGTGCTGGTGACTAATTCTTATATATCTTGATGTAAGCGGCACCATCTACAATTCATTTCAGCACCCACTGAAATACGTCTACTGGGATTCCGGTCAGGTGTGCATTTGGACATTCTGAACCATGTACAATGCAGGGCACATAGTCCTTCAATATACATAAGGACAACGAGAGACAGCCCACAAACTGAAGCAAAAAGGAGAGAGGTGAGTGCCAACTACCGAGGGAGTGGGGTTTGGGTAAGTAAAAGTCCTTTTCAAGAATCTCCCCGGACAAAAATAAGCAGTTAACCCTTGCAGTGTTTGCAGTGTTGGGGCAGCCCCACTGCAAGGGGAGTTTTTTTTTTTACCCGGACATAGGTTTGGGGGAGAAAAGGTGCTGAAATCCATTCTAAGCAAATATTTTCTATATATAAAAGCCATCATGATTCTTACTTAAATCTTGGTGTCATTTGTGTATTTCAGATCTGTGCAGTAACCCAGCATGAAACAACTTCTGTATTTTTGCAGGGTGCCCCCCCCCCCC
>NW_017309048.1:72633-74911 GCF_000935625.1 Nanorana parkeri
GGAGAACCTGCCCAGCCACAGCTCTCTGCATGGCTTACACATGGCACTGTGATAATGTTACCATTACTTATCTGGTTTCTGGTTTTGCAAAGTCAGTTGATACACACAAAATTAATTTATATCCTTTATGCTTATTAAAGAATGTATTGAAATAAAAGGTGTTTGTGTCCGTAGTTCAGCTTTAAATATGTGGCATAGATTCATTTTGCCTGGAGATGATCCTTAGTAATTTCTCAGTTACTGCCAGGAAACATATGTGCAGATCAGGAGTTTTTTCTATCATTTTGTCCTTACCTCTCTCTCTCTCTCTTGCTGTGTTAAGAGGGATCTACCCACGTGTTACAAGATTTTAGAAATAAATGTCTTTCCACTCCAAGAAATGACAAGGCCTAAATAAACCACATTGGATTCTACTATGAGTCTTCTTGATGAGTTGGACCCTGGCTGTGGATGCCATCAGCTCAGTAGGTTGTCATACTATCTATCTGATAATACTGGTGGTCTGGATGTCATGCTGAACCTGAAGCCCGGAGACACTTTTTGCACCAGCTCTTTTTCGCCATATAACCCATTTTCAGAGCCTTTTTGAGCATACATCTCAGCTCAGCTTGGTCCTCCAGGACACCTGTTAAGGTGCCGTTATGTCACTGACCTATTAATTTTATGCAGGTTTCTTCATGGCCTGGCCATCTTTATTCACTCCTGCTACCTCCTACTTAGAACTTGACAGTAGACTCCTACTTAGAGACATGGCAATGTGATTATTTAGTGCTGAGAAATGTCTCATCAAGGTTCATATGCAAAAGTGGCATGTCAGGAGATACAATGCACACAGTATATTAAACAGATTGAGACACACACACACACACACACACACACAAACCTCGGCTCTCTTCTAACACCCAATTGGCTGCGGCATTGTGGCGCCCTATTGGAGCATCAAAGCCCAGTTATAGCTGCCTGCGTCCATCCCCTTTTCCTTTGCCTTGCCTGTTACTGACCCTGCCTCAACCTCAGACCATCTTTGGATTACGCTTTGTCTGCTACCCTGCCTCAACCACAGACTGCCTCTGAATTATGCTTTGCCTGCTACCCTGCTTCCCCCTCAGACTGTTTCAGTTTACAATTTGCCTGCTACCCTGACTCAACCTTGGCCCATCTCTGGATTATGCTTTGCCTGCTACCCTGCTTTGACCTCAAACTGTCTCTGGATTACACCTTGCCTGCTGCCTGCCTCGGAGTGTCTCTGGATTATCCTTCGCCTGCTACCTTTTGACCTCAGCCTGCCTCAGGACTACACTTTGCCTGCTACCCTCGACCTCGGACTGTTTCCGATTATGCTTATTGCTTGTCGCTTGCTTGAACCACCAATATTCTTTGAGCTTTGCTAGGGCATGCTCTCCAGCTGTGCTTCAGGCCATGCCTGATACACCTAAAGGACCACAGGTACTCTTTTTCTTTATCTTGTTTGGTTCCTCCTACTACCTGGCCAGAAAGTAGGGCATTGTGTAATAAGACCTGGTGGCAACCAAGTACTTTAGGCCAGTTTTCCTTCAGGAAAGAAGGTGGCTATAGGCAGAGAATACAAAAAATAGCTATAGTTGCTGACCTCTGGTACCAGGGCCTCTGGTACTAGCGATGTCGCCAAGCGTTACATAGATTGGATAGCGATACTGTAGAATGATAGATTAGATAGATAGATAGATAGATAGATAGTTCACCCAAAGGTGTTAAATATAACTTTCGTTTAGAGATCCTTCATACTGAATAGACATTAATATACCCTGTTTCCCCGAAAATAAGACCTACCCCGAAATTAAGACCTAGTACTATTTTTGGGAATTGCTAAAATATAAGACCTACCCCAAAAATAAGACCCAGTTGTGACCTTTCCCAAGGCCGGTGGTGGCATAAGGGGGAACTTGAAGAGCCGCGGGAGAGAATCAGCGGTGCCAACAAAGCCAGCGCTAGAGGAAGCGAGGCTGCACCGGAGGGAGAAGAGCCGCATGAGCCGATGTTTCCTCTATAGCGCCGGCTCCTGTCACAGGTGGAGTGATACCAAATGCACTCCACCTGTGAGGAATCCATAGTGAAAGTGCGCTTCCCTCATTCTGGTTACCAAATTGCTCTTGGAAAGGTATGGCAACCTGTATTGCCCTGATCACCCTATTCTTAACTTTGCCATTTTGGATTATTTAATTTGGATTTGCATTAACTTTGGATTGTTATACATTAAAAAAAATAAGACCTACCCCGAAAATAAGACCTAGTGTGTTTT
>NW_017309048.1:74961-92000 GCF_000935625.1 Nanorana parkeri
GTATATATATATATATATATTTTCATTGTCCAATGACTTTGAATGTATCTGAGCACTTATATTGCATGTGTCATCTTTTAAGCACAGGATATAATATGTTTTGTACGCTCTGTTTGCTTTTATAAATAGTAAAGGTGTCACATCCTTGTATTAAACAACAAGTCATGAGGGCTTTTTTATATGGTGATTGTAAATTAGTCACTGTTCCAGCACCTTTGTTGCGATTCCCTTTCTTCTTATGGTGGTTTATTAACGCCTTCTTTGTTGATGTTATATGGATGACATTCAGTGACTCCATACCGCATTGATGCATCATTCAAAAGGCCAAATTTCATCTGCTGAACACCATCAGATTCTTTTTTAATACAAAAGTGCTCTGCATCCAAAGAAAAGGAAGTGGGAGAGAGGGAGAAAATAACAGACATGAAAGTAGGAAGTCAGCGGGTCCTCTGTGTATTACAAAGTATATTTGAATGGCGACAAAACCTTTGTGATCTAGAGTTGATAAGAGGGGCTATGCTAACAGCATTGTGTCATCTGCACACACTTCTGAAAATTTACACTGGCTGCAGCAGAGAATTTATGACTTGTTTTGCAGATTTACCATTTGCAATTAACGTTCCGTGGTTTAAGCAATAATCAATGAGAAAGGCTCCAGAAGGCAAGAAATGAGATAACGCCACATTGCTAGAAGAATTACAATGCATGGCAGTCACTCACATGATGACTGTCTCCCCCAATCCAGCTATTTTTTTTATTTTGAAGTCTATGCGTCAGGTAGATGCCTGAACATTATAGAAACATTATTCCAGCTGCCATTTTTCTGCTCAAGATGACCTGGTTCTTATCGCATTCAGACTCACCTCTGTCCTCCTCCAGCTGCATAGATATAAACAGGAATTCCGCATTTCAGGCAGGGCCGGACTCCCGACAAGGCCACCGAGGCCCGGCCTCGGGGAGGCGCGAAGCAGAGGGGCGGCACAGGTTTGAAGTCTCCCGGGCGGTAATTTGTTTTCTACATTTAGCCCTGCTCTCTCTCTCTCTATGCTGGCTGCGTCCTCCCGGCTCCGTCCTCTCCTCGTTGGCAACCGCTGTCTTCAAGATGGAGAGCGGTGAGCAGAACGGCAGGGTTAAAAGTGACCCTGCCGCTCCGTGTACACTGTGAGAGGGGAGAGTAGTCTTCCCCTCTCACCTAGTACAGGAGTTCAAGCACAATGCTGTGCTAGAACTCCTGTATTGGAGGAGACAGGGTCAATAAAGAGAATCTGTCACCTCCAAATGCTATCACACAGGGTCTTGTTAGTTCCTGTGTGATAGGAATAAAAGTTAAGTGAAAAAAATTGTTAAAAAATAATTAAATAAGTAAAAAAGATAATGTAAAAAATAATAAGCAATATTTATGTGATATTTACATATGAATGGGCGGCAATTTTTATATATGAATAAGCCACTACTCATTCTCCCAAAAAAATGTCCACGCGTCGATTGAGTGTTCGGGTTTCGCTTGAAGAAAAGGTGGCAACCCTAATTACATATGAGATTTCCCAGCAATGCTCTCTTGATGACAAGGCAATCCCAGTGTGCATTGCTGTGCCAAAATGAAGTAATTGTACCCTTTCAAAGCAGGAAGTGAATGCTCTGCAAGTGTAAAGTATTTCGCAATCACAGCATTTTACATCTGACATGCCTATGCTAATATAGAGGGATGCATTGGTAGAATTTGATTTTTGAGTGTGAAGGTCCGCTTTAATAATAAAAGACAGAATTTTGATGCCAGTCATGTATATTGTGTCATGTCAGGAAATGATCCATGCAAGCTTGTAAAGTTGCTAAAAGGTCACACGTAGAACAGAAAAAAATAATGTCCTGTTTAAACTGAATAAAATATAGTTTGTTAGATAAAGTCGCATGAGAAGAGAACGGCCCAACTTGGACATACAATGCCTAAATTTGGTCACCTTGGTCAGAGGAACACGCACCTTCCGACACCCACCGACAACTTCCCTTTTTACGATGACATTACAGATAACGGTCCCATGAGCATTGCTTCGTCCCCTGCGCATCGCCTGACTATTCCCCCTCTTCTTCCCCTCTCCCCTTTTTCTATCTCCTCCTCTTGACCTTTCCTCTCTTTCCATCTCCCTATTCTTTCTTCCTCCGATGTACCTCATTATAGCAAATCTCAGGACACAAGGCAGATCACATTGATCGCAGGGTTTCATTTGGGCTCACAAATGTGATGTCCCCATCACCAACTTTACGCTGGGAATTGCTTCCCCTTTATCTATCCGATCTACCTGAAACCTCACCAGCTCATCTCCCAGATGTGCCCAAATGAATCCACAATAGGCTAGCCTACTGTGAACAACACTGTACACAGGATGGGATTTCCTATCTCTTTATTGACCCTGTCACGTCCAAATTCCAATACAGGAATTCTAGCACAGCACTGTGCTGGAACTCCTGTGACAGCTGAGAGGGGAAGAGCACAGCTCTCCACCTCTCACTGTATACACGGAGAGGCAGGGTTACCTTTAACCCTGCCCACCGCTCTCCACCCTGAAGACGTCGGCAGCCAGCAAGGAGAGGACGGAGCCGAGAGGATGGAGCCAGCATGGAGAGAGGTAGCTGCAGGGGGAGGGGGGAGGGGGGTAGGATGGACCGGCTACACTCTAATTACAAGTGATCTTGGCGACATCGCGAAGATCACTTGTAAAGAAACAAGTGGCTTCCCCGCTCTACATTTAGCCCTGCATGTGCAAAGCAGGGCTAAATGTAGAACACAAATTACCACCCGGCGCCCGGAACTCCATGTTCCGGGTGTTGGGAGACTTCAAACCTGTGCCGCCTCTCTGCTCCCTGCCGCCCAGAGGCCGGGCCTCGGTGGCCTTTGTCGGGAATCCGGCCCTGACTGTACTACTTTGTTATACGCTGATTTAAAACGAGTTTGTAGTGTTCAGTTTTGTACTATTGTCACTCTTCTTATGCTCAATAAAAATTCAGATTAAGATAGTTTGTTAAATGATAAGCGAGTTCACAATGAATGATCCATTGGCACAGCAGGCTTATTGCTAGAAATTCAAGAATCAATTCATTAACCGGGCAGAGAGTGAAATTATTTCTTTACAAAGTTAAACCCGGCTCCCTTGAAACACTTCAACTTTGCTGGTTTCATGAATAAACAATGGCAGAAAGGGATATTCGTGTTTACAGAAGATATTTATACTCTGTAAATCCTCTTCACTCGTGCCCGCTGCGTTACACGGCCTGCTGTTTTTACGACCGCTTTCCGACATTTCATCAAAGGCGAAACCGGCCATTAATGTGGACTGATATATATATATATAGTAGCGCCGCAATAAACAACTCTATAGATCCATCCAAGATATAAGTAACTGCCCACTAAACTGTGTGGGGGTTTTATTTTTTGATGTGACGGGACCAGAACAGGGAGAATCATAGTGCACAGATAGAACGGTAGTATTTAAAGCCCCAATGAACTTTCAGTTAACATCAGCTAAATACATTCTCACCGCGTCAAAACAAAAAGGTGTTTTAAGTTGTATACTTTGTTTTCTTTAGAAAGATGCCACAGCCTAAGTAGAAAAGCCTGTCCCCTGCCAGCATGCTGCAGAGGGCTATCTGTGGTGCGGAAGCGGTGGTCTCTGCAGAGGTATGACAAGCCAGCATACACAGCCAGGCAGTGGGGAAGCTAGACATTCTGTCACCTGGGGCAAAGGCTCAGAGTTACCCCCCCTCCCAAGGGAGAAGTTCTCCATCCACACATCCAGTGGCACCCATCTTATAGCGGCACTTGGGGCACATGCAGCCAGGCCACTAGATACAACTGCATATGCTCTAACCCAAAAGAAAGAAAGAAAACATCTCAGAATAGTAGCAGAATCCTTCCATAGGAAAGGTTACAACAACAGGACCATTAGCACGGGCCTTGAAAACTCAAACAGAAAATCTCCTACCATACAAAGAAGAAGAAACAAATAACCGTGTTTCTTTTTGTAACTACACACAATCCAGCATTAGACGGGATAAGAAATGTAATCAAAGAGATGCAACCCATCATAACAGAGGACTAAACCTTGAAAGAAACCTTCCAATAACCCCTTTGGCTCCACCCAACCTCAGATATAAATACATTATGAAACTTCAGTTTGATTACAGGGACGCAAACTCGGGAACTAAACCTCAACAACAAACGCCGTGAAGTGCATGGCCACGTCAATCCATTAAAAAGTGTCACATGCACAAAAGGGACCTTCAATATTACAGGATCATGCAGTTGCACCACCAGTAATGTGGTGCACTTCATTCGATGTCACACGTGCAACCAGGGATGTTATGTTGGTGAAAAAAGACAAGGCGTTTGGTGCGGTCAGCGAATGGTTGTTCAGAGGAGCCCAATGAGATGCGGCCTTGCTATCGGGACAGCTCTGGATACACCATAAAAGAACACAAGCAAGTCACCAGCTGCACTCCCCGTTGGCTTGAGGACTTTTCCAGCAGTAACCATTCCTGACTTTCCAACGGGCCAAGCCCCTGTCAACTGTTTGACACCAACAGGAGCAGCAACATACCACCAGAGGGCCCCAACATTTTGTGACTCACATTTTCCAGACCCTCAAAGATTCCCTAAGCTGCCTTGATGAACACATATAAAAATAACAAACACCAGCACTGTCACATAAGGGAGGGTGGGTGGGAAAACTTGCTTCCTCTGTCGACTTTACAGAAAAGACTCCAAGCTGCCTCTGTAGCTCCTTCCAATGCAGCTGCTCCCCATTACCTGACTCTCAGCTTCAATCATTAAGATCTGCTTTTCATTCCCCATCTTTAACCCATTCCCCAAGGACAATTTTTCCCCACAGTCATTAGACCCTCCACCTAATATCTTCGGGTCTGTCGATTTCTCACAACCAAACCACTCTATGGATGACATAAATGTTCTGCTCCTTAAGGGGGATTTTAAAAATATTCAGGAAAGGGAAACTTTTCAACTACAAATGATAGTTTTGTTTGACACAAGAGATAACCAACTGAATGTGGACCTCTAAAGTACTAGCAAATAGTTTTATGACCTTCTCACCACTGCGGCTCTCCCCTTCCCTCTCATTCCACAGCCCTGTTCTTCACTTCATATCTGACCAACTTTCTTACCTTAAGTAAACTAAAGCCGGGTATACACAGTTCTTTTTTTTTATTCGCTCAACCTGCTCGCTAAAGGAAAAAAATAGAACAGATTCCTCCATCAATGCTTTCAATTTCTTAACCTTTTGCTTAAACCTTTGTGTTGTCAGTACTGCTAAAGCTTGTCTAGAAAATGTAACTGTTACTGCAAATTAAAAAAAAATATCACAGACAATACTCAGCTGTGTTGGTTCTTAAGCCCCTATTCACACTAGTCACGTGCATGAGTGTGCACAAAATTGTTACACGGACGTACATCTTGGCGTGGATGTTACCACATGAAAAATGCTAAAAAATGCATGGTCAAAAAACACGCGAAGCTGCTGCATGAGCTTCTTTGCCACATTGGTCACATGTAGGGCAGCCCATTAAATTCAATGGGCTGCCCTATTCTATCGCGTAACAAATATTATTATTATTATTACTGCTATTTTTATAGCGCCAACAATTTATGCAGCACTTTACAAACTGAATATATACATCAGTACCTGCCCTCAAGGAGCTTACATTCCATAGCCAACTCCTATGCTCTCATTCCATAGCCAGACATGTGCGATTCGTTTCGCTACGAATCGAAATTCGTACGAATTTTCCTGAAATTCGTAAATTCGGAAGCATCTGAAATCCGAATTGCAGTTTCCGAATTATATCTGAAATATGAAATTCCGTTAACCAATTTCGGATCCGAATTTCTTTGAAACAGGAACTAATATTACCCCTGTAAATGAAGTTGAACAACATGACAAGATTTTTTTTTTTAATCTGAAATACGGATCCGCTGCTGCTGAGAGTTGCATTACAATACACAGGCAGGAAATACAAAATTCCGTTGACGTACTTTCGTTCCGTTACAAAGATTCCTTATATTGAAGTTAAAAAGCAAATTACATTTATATTGGAGTAGTTGATGGTAGTTTTTTTTAATCCGAAATTCGGATTCGGAATCCGTTAACGGAATTCGTATTTCGGATAAAAAAACAACTACCACATCGACTCCAATATTAACAAAGGTATTTTTGCTTTTTAACTTCATCATAACGAATGTTCGTACAGTTACGAAAATGTGCCGAAACTAACGAAGATTCGTATTTCGTACGAATCGAGTTTCGGACACGAATTACGAAATAACGGATATTCCGAAACGGAACGAAACGAAAAGGAACACATTTTTTGACGGCGCACAAGTCTAATAGCCAACTTCTATGCTCTCATTCTATAGCCAACTCCTATGCTCTCATTCCATAGCCAACTTCTATGCTCTCATTCCATAGCCAACTTCTATGCTCTCATTCCATAGCCAACTTCTATGCTCTCATTCCATAGCCAACTTCTATGCTCTCATTCCAAAGCCAACTTCTATGCTCTCATTCCATAGCCAACTTCTATGCTATCATTCCTTACCCAACTTCTATGCTCTCATTCCATAACCAACTTATCATGTACCTGGCTGGAGACTGGCTGGATGAGGAGGCTCCCCTTGCGCCTTGTGTCCCCCAAACTCTGAGGATGGGAACAGAGCCGGAGAAACAGCAATTAGCACGGGTGCCAGTGGATGGGGCAACACCGTGCCGGGCAGAAGTCCAGAATCAGGATCGGGTAGAGCAGAGCAGAGGTCACACCAGGCGGACAGCAGGCTACCAGAGCAGTAGGCAGAATCGGCATCAGACAAGCTAGGGGTCACACCAGTCGGGCAGCGAAGTACCAGGGATGAGGCAGAGGCAAGGTCCAGTAACAACTCCAAGGTCAGAAGGCAGGCCTCAATCAGTAGCAGTAAACAGGCAGAGCAAACAGGATCACAGGGAACAGCTGAAAGACCATCCAGCAACTAAGCCCAGGCTATGCTTGCTTTAAATGGGGAGATCAATCCAGAGGTACTGCATCACTTCCTGTGTGCCAGATTAGCGTGCCTCTGTGTGTAAATCCACACATGTGTGCAAGTGCCCATTTTCCTATGGTACGAAAAACGGGACCACGCACCTGCGCAGAAGACCTGGTTACCTTATACAACGTCTATGCTCTCATAGCATAGCCAACGTCTATGCTCTCATTCCATAGCCAACTTTACTGCTCCCTATGTGACTAGTGTTCTTACTTTTATTACCATGTGAGTGTTTTTCAGAGATTTCTGTTTTTACAGATTTTTTTGGTAATATTCTGATAAAACTTTGTGTACCTGTTTGGAACAAGAAGAAGGGGGTAGACCCCGAACACTTGTCCTGAAATTTTAACTGTTAGTGCAAGTACAAAAAGTTTTACCAATAGAATTCAACTTGGTTGTTCCTACTACTTAAACTAAAATACAATTGGCCTTAGATATACCATTTTGCAAATTGTTATGACATAACGGGTGTTGGATATTTTTTTTAACCTTAAGACTGTTCTATTTTTTTTTTTTTTCCTCTTTGTTATTTCAGTTAATAGAAAACATTTTTCAAATACCTTTAATTCCCTCCAAGTTTACTTATGAGCACAGGGCAGAAGAATAAGCTTGTGATGTGGACTCTTTAGTCTGCATTTAAATGTGTAACCTTCAAAATGATGACCTGTGCTTTTGTATTTGTGATTACATTTCCAGGCTCACCAGAAAATATTTGCTAAGATGATTTGTACTTAATCTGTGAATAATTGGACTCATGCTACTGTATTTTTATGGGAAAGTCAATGACACACAATTACATTAGAAGTATACTCCAGTCAAAATCGATGAAGAGATCCTGAAACGAGTGCAAGGAATGCGGCTTGTCAGCCAGGGTTTTTTGGACTTCTCCCAGGTTTTGCTATAATGCATTCAATAAATTTGTGTTTTGCCCATGATGGCATAAGCAACTGGTTCCTTTTAAAGCCAACCCACAGTTAGACTTGAAGCCACCTCACTGCCACATATCTTCTTGTTGTAGGGCACCTGTATGCCCAATTCCTCCCCAAGTGTGAAGTCTTTATTTGAAACCATGTGGTGTTGTTGTGAAGTTGGCAGGTCAGCCCATAGTCCCTAGCAAGTGTTTAGTGTACGTGGGACACTGTATTGAGCAGTAATGTCCTTAATTTATATTGTGCTAGAAACATTTCTCTTCTCTTCTCTTTCTTAGCTTTGTTTATTGTGATTGTCTTGGTATTTCTAAGCTCGGAAAATTGATTGCTTCTGACTGCTAATGTTGAGGAGGCTTCAGTAGTCAGTTTGAGTAGGATAATGCCAAATCCAATTTATGAATATTTATTCTCACCTGCCAATCACCCAGGAGTTTGCGCAATGGTGTGAGCTGGAGGAACATAATAAATATTTGGAGCAACCTTTCAGAGTTTTCTATTCTACCCAAGGCTCTGCCCTTAGTGGAGATGTGCTTAAACTTTTCTCAGACTGTTAGGTCTATGCTACTCTGAACTCTGCTCAGAGTAAGCTGTGTAAAGGATACACATTGAATATTGAAGAGACCCCCCTGTGACCTGTGGCTGATCTGGTCATATGGAGGGAACACACCCTTAAACCTTTCTGCGGACCTACAGATTTGGAGTGTCTGAAATGCTCATCCACATTTTGTATGTGTAGGACCTGTAAGCAAGAAGTGCTTGACCTAGACCTGTAGGAAGGCCTAGGTCAAGGGATGCTGCACTGATGATCTACTGTATATAGAAGTTATTGTGCTTTTGGGGCATCCTGTTCTCTTTTTGTCTCTCCCATGTGTGTGTTCAGCAAAAAAATCTGCAAACCCTACTGAAGTAGACTGGTACCCATCTGTTTTGTGTCACTAAAAGCCAAGGATCCAGCCCTGGGAAGTGAACATGTATGGAAGCTTAGCCTAAAGTAAGGTGAGTGGGGCATCAGCAGTGTTTACTTACTAGGCCACTTAGCGGTCATCTCATGACCCTGGGATTAGAAGCGGTACATAAGAACAATAAATATGTCATGTTTGAGAAGGAGAGGAAAAAGGAAGGTGCCTCTTTCTTGTTAGGAAGGCAGGATAGAAGCCAATGACTGCTCGTAGAGTTGTCTAATCCAGATGACTTTTATAATGACTAAAAACAGAACAAAATCAGAAGTGTGGTATGACAAAGGTTTGTCCACAGCTTTATTAAATATTTCAAACCAACTAACAACTGAATATTTTCCATACCAGCTGTGGAGACTAGGTGCACCACAATAGACTCAAAGCAGAAATTAAAAATTTTCTCTGATTCATTGAGGTGCACAGATGTAAGATTTTTTAAATCAGATTATATTTAAAGGGTTTCTAAACCCTCTGGTGTTTTTGCATATATCTACTGATAGCAAGTATTTAAACTCTTCCTAGATGTCATCTAAGATAACGCCCACATCAGCCTCCCACCTGGCCTGCAAGTGGGAGGGTACTTCAATAGGAACAAGGTCGAACAGAGGAGTAGCAGAAAAATTGGTTGGTGATGCCCCCCAATTGCATCTGTAGGGCATGACAAAGCTGCAAATACTGAAAAAACAGGTAGCTGGAAGGGTAAATTCAGACTGCAACTGATAAAAAGACCTAGAATAATGTTGTTGCAGCTTTTTCCTCATCTATGGTGCCTACTTCCCTACTGCAAGGTGTGGTTCCTTCTGCTGGCTCCTACATGGCATAATGGCTGTGACATAGGTGGTGGCATGTGTAATTACAGAGTGCAATGGTGGACCAGGCATATGACACATTCACAATTATCTAATGCAGTGAAAATTAAAATAAAGGTATGTGTACAAAAAACCCTAAGGGAGGGTTCACACAGATTGTACAATCAGATTGTAATGTGCAGTGCCAGGCTGTGGGTTAGCCAGAAGAGGCCTTGGGTGCTACAGAAGAAGGGAGGGCAAAAATACTGTTTCCGACCAAAGTTAACACATTTTAGGTTGTCTAAAGTCCACTTCATCTGGGCTATAAAAGATGATATAAACGTGTATGTTCACTAGTAGCTTGAGATAAAAGGTGTTAAATCAAATATGAAATTAGAAATGCAAAAATAGCTATGCAATTATTAAAAAAATTAAAATTGTTATTATGAATTTAAATAATTCATTATAACTTATAAAAAGCTAATATACACTATTTAAAACAGCCAAAATGAAATAGAATGTTCTGCCCTGAGTAGCATATACGATGAAGAAGATAGAGTGGTTAGATTGGTTAGAGTAAAGAAATAAGTATCAATTACAATTAGCGACAGATTCTTTTAAATTATAGCCAACACCATTTTTTTTATTTTTGTGTTGGATAGGAGAGGGTTAAATCTTTCACTTTTACTTTCTGTCCCAGGGATGCAGGACCATCCTTTTAATGAGATAGACTAAGGCTTTTGCCTTAGGTGGCATTCTTTGGGTGTTTGCAGTGTACCTGCCGCCCCCTTCCTGGCCAGAGGGACCCAGGTTGCTAAGAGCTGGGCTGGGAGATGTGTAGGGGCCATACACATCTCCCTGTCTAGCTCTTAGAAACCTGGGATGCTCTTGCCGGCTTCCTGCCAAGTTCCTGGCAATCAAAGATGTCCCTGGTTGCTAGGGGTTCGGTGGGATGATGGCCAGAGCGTCCCATCAAGCTCCTAACAACCAGTGATGTCACTAGTTGCTAGGACCTCAGTGGGATGCTGGCCAGAGCATCCTAGGTTGCTAAGAGCTGGGTGGGGAGATGTGTAAGGGCCATACACATCTCCCTGTCTAGCTCTTAACAACCTGAGATGCGCTTGCCGGCTTCCTGCCAAGCTCTTGGCAATCAAAGATGTCCCTGGTTGCTAGGGTTCAGTGGGATGCCGGCCAGAGCGTTCCACCAAGCTCCTGACAACCAATGAGGTCACTAGTTGCCAGGAGCTCAGTGGGATGCTGGCCAGAGCATCCCAGGTTGCTAATAGCTAGGTGGGGAGATTTTTAAGGGCCATACACATCTCCCTGTCTTGCTCTTAGCAACCTGGGGTGCTCTTGCCGGCTTCCTGCCAAGCTCCTGGCAATCAAAGATGTCCCTGGTTGCCAGGGGTTGGATGGGATGCTGGCCAGAGCATCCCACGTTGCTAAGAGCTGGGTGGGGAGATGTGTATGGCCCTTACACTTCTCCCAGCCCAGCTTTTAGCAGTGTCACTCTACACCAGCACTCCCCACTGATTGTGTGCGCTCCAGCAACTTCCACCCCCCCACACCCGGTAAAAATGTAAGGGACATCCATGCAAGGATGCAACAGGAAATCGGTGGAGTGGAGGCTGTTATAGCAATAAGGGAGGGGGTCAACTCTATATCATGGTTTAAAGTTTTAAAATGGGATGTTTAACAAGTTTGTATAGTTGTGATGGTCATATGTCCAGAAACGTTTGCCAATATAGCGTACATTGTGGGGCACCCTGAGAAAAAAAGAAAGACTGCACCTTGGTAGCTCTCTTCTATAGAATGGCTGAAATATCTGGTAAGCTGCACTTGTTCTGTTTTTAAAGCCTTCATATATATTTACTTACTGTATATTTTCATAGAAATATTTTGATGTCATGAATTTAAGAATATGGTTTTCACACAGGGAAGAGATGGGCACCCCGACAGTTTATGAGGATTGACTGTCTCATTTTTATACCTAACTATCTTTTGTCTTGTTAATTTATGCTTTAGTGATCATTCTCCGCAGTCCTGTTGTCTGTTATTGGCTGGAGCATGTGGGGATAATTATTGTTCAGCCGGAGTAATGGGTTTGTTTTCTGCCTAGCCATCTATTTAAAACAATTCAATAGCCTATAACAAAACAGGAAACTCGAGGGACGATGCTAATAAAGGATGGAAATGTGGAATCCGAAGGGATCCAAATTAACAAGACTTTGAAGCCATGATCTTCAAAGCTTTGAATGTTATGAAAAAAAAAAATCTTAATTAGTTGAAAGGGATGATGTTGATGGAAAGGAAAATGATATCAAATTGCAGAAACAGAATAGTAAACTAGAGAAAGATTTCAGTACAACCCACATAATAAAATTATCAATACCATTTTCTTTATTCCTCCCCTGCCTGACATACCGTATTTTAAATGGTATGAGCAGATGGAACTGATCTTAAATACAAATAAATAAATAAATGGGACACGCTCCCCTGACTTCCCTACCCCCCAATATAGATCAATATACTATTTTAACAACCTTCATTCCGTGTCTGTGTTTGTTCTGTAGCTACGGAGATAGACCATACCAGTGCACTTGAGAAGTCCTTAAACCAAGTTCTCCACCGAAGCTTCTTTGTCACGATCTGGGATCAGGCTCGGAGTCCAGTAGCTGAAACAGCAGGCAAAGTTGTGGTATAACAGGCCGGGTTTGGTATACAAGCAGACGGTAGTAGTGTAGGAGCAGGCAGAAGCGTAGTCAGCGAACAAGTCGAGTTCAGTAGCCAAAGGTATCAGGTATGAAATGGAAGACGATGAGAGTAGTTGGTGAATCAGCAGCCAAAGGTCGGTACACGGGTAGCAGTATGAGCAGAATGTATCACAGAAGGAGCAGGACGCAAGATATTGGTAGGAGCACAATAATCTGGCAAAGAGGACGTGCAGAGGTGTGGCTTAAATAGGAAGTTCAAGGGAGGAGCAAGGAGTTCAGAGTTCAGCAGAAATTAGGTTTAACTGAGGATACACAGGAGATCAGGCAAGAAGCTCTCCAAGGTTCTAAGGTGGCTCAGCAGGTAGAACAACCTCCAGCTACAGCAGAGGCCCTGGGTTCAGATCCAGTTCCTGACCTACTGCCTCAATCATAACTATTGACAATTATTTAAAGCATATCTAAACCCAAAAACGAAAATGTAAAATAGCCTTCCTATTTACAATTGACCTGTGTAGTAGCAGGCAAATGGGGATGTCTCGGTATAGCCAGGATGGCAGATTTCTATGACCCAGTTTTAGGTGTAGTGCTGGGGTTCTTAAGGTGCACATACACCTTACAATGATCTGCAGATTTTCTGTGGTCAGATGGAAAAAGTGCAACAGATTGGCCCAGGTGGAGATGACTCCATCCACACAGTTAAGTGTAGATGGAGGAATCTGTTGCACCTTTTCCATCTGACCACAGAAAATCTGCAGATAATTGTAAGGTGTATGGCCAGCTTAACTCTAGGGGGAAGTGTTGAGAGTGCTGGAGGCTTAGAGGTAAAAAGCCCAGCTGAAGGAAGCTGGCTCATTAGGACCTCTATAAGATATTCCAGGCCGCTAAGTGAGTGGTTCCACCTGGGAGACAGAGGAGGTCTCTGTGCAGGGGTCAGGAGCGCTCCCCCCTGAAACCAGTCTGTGTTTCTGGTGGACTGGGGAGCAAATAACTTGTGTGTTAAGAAGCAGCCTGTGTGGCAAATGAGCAGCCTGTGTGGCAAATAAGTTGGGAAAAAGTGACTGTGAAAGAAACAGTTGGGACTTGTCTGGGAAACAAACAAACAAAGAGAGAGGAACAGTGGGTCAAAGAGGCAAGAAGCTGAAGTTAAAAGCCCATAAGCTTGATCGGTGTTTACGCGCAAGTTGTTTTCATCATGTGCAGCATTTGCTTGTATATTGCTCTGTACAATACAATTCATGTCTCTTTGTAGTTTCTCTTTTAACTTTTTTTATTGTGTTCTATTGTTATATGTTTACAAAATGAATAAACACGTATTACACATAAAATTGTTCTGCTATTGGCCACTGCTGTTGCATCTGCTGTCTATTAATTTATGTAGTACAGCCTTTCTCAACCAGGGTGCCTCTTGACTTCCTTAGGGCAGGGACGTGAGGTCAGGGGACGCAGATGAAGCAGAACCTCACCTAGTATTATGGAAGAAAAAGCTGTCAGCTTCAAGTCTGAAGCTGACATCTTTTTCTCCATTCAGAGCGGCTTGTTACAGCTTACACAGCAGGGAAAGCTTCCACACTGTGTAACCTGTCATGGACGGAGCGCTGCCTGTTAATTACAGACGGTTCTTCATCCGGCTTTTGGCAGCTAAGTTAGGTTACACAGCAGCGGGCTTCATAGTGAGGCCAGAGCAACAACAACCTCTACTTGGTGTTAGAGGCTTGAGCTCTGTGGATGGTTTGGACCAAAGGTGCAGGTAGGCCAATATCTATCTGCTGGTCAAATTGGCCCTTTTACTTTGCTACATTGCTAAAATTACTTTATTAAAGCCTTTTAAAAAAATGAAATGAATCAGATTGGGGTGCTGTTGTTTTAGGTGAGTCAAGCTAAAGAAAAAACTCTGCCAGGTGAATGTTTACATAAAAGCGCCGAAAACCACGTTTCTGGAGTCTGGATGGTTGCGGCAAAACCGAACCTCATCCCTACTCTTCAGTTAATTTTACAGAATGATCATGTAAAACAAATAGGAATAAAATATATCCTGCCGCCTGTTTTTGGCCATGAGATGGTTAAACAAGTCTCCTAAGAAACATAATTTTATAGAAATGCTGGAGATGTGCTACTATTAAAAGTAGATATTTCTACTTTTCTGTGTTTTTTGTGTGATTATACACAGTAAAAATATCATCCATTTCAACATTCAAATCCCCCAGATAAACACGCTGGAATTCATGTAATATACTTTATTGAAAAAGTTTCAAAGAGTTGGCTGTGACCACTTGAGTTTCACAAATTTTGACCTTGGTGGACCTTTTCCTGGCATCAGTACAAAAGATGGTTATTAGCAGTTACAAGTATCTTGCTAAATATATTCAGAACCAGGCTGTGCATATATTATCGCCGCTGAACAGATGAGGAGATTCTCTCTCCCTCCTCAAACTTTACTATTAAAAATAAATAGAATGATTTCAAAGAATACTAGGAAAGGAATGGAGAAGTAGAGGGAAGAAAGAGAGGGAAAGAAGGAAATATGGAAGCGGGGAGGAAGGAAGAAATGAAGGGAGTGAGGGAAGGAAGGATGAGGGAGGGAAGGAAGGTATAAAAGAAATGTAAGGAGGAAGGTAGGGTGGAAGAACAGAAAGAAGACGGGGAGTAATAGGATGGTAAGGGAAGAAGGAAGGAAATAAAGAAGAAATGAGAACGGAAGGGTGGAAATGAGAAATGGAAAGAAGTAAAGGTGCAGAACATAAGGAAAAGAAAGAAGAGAGGAGGGGAGGGGAGAAGAAAGAATGGTGGGCAATGAGGAAGGAAGGTAGGGTGGGAAGTGAGAGAGGAAAGCTGAAGTATAATTAAATGAAATTAAAAAGGAAGGAAGAAATCACAGAATGAAGTAAGGCATGGAAAGTAAAATAGAGAAATAAAGGAGAGAAAGGAGAGAAAGGAAAGAAAGAAAAGCAAGGACAGAAATTAAAGAAAGGGAAGAAAGAAGGAAAGCAAGGAGAGAAGGGGAAGAAAGAAGCAAAGCAAGGCAAGAAAAGAAAGAAAGAAAGAAAGAAAGAAAGAAAGAAAGAAAGAAAGAAAGAAAGAAAGGGAAAAGAGAAAAAGAACAGAGCATGAAGTAAGAAGGAAAGAACAGAAAGGGAATGGAAGGATAGGGAAGGGAAAAAGAAAGGGAAAAGGAGGAGAGGCAAGGGAAGGAGAGATGGGGCGGGAAGTTATAGAGAAAGGAAGCAAAAGAATAAAACAGGAAAAGGAAAGGTAATGAAGAAAGGAAGGTAAGGGGAAAGAAAGGTAGGTAATAAAAGGAAGAAATGATGAAAGAAAGGAAGTTATTTACCTCCCAACCATCCACTGTAGTTAAAAGACCGGTCAGGGCAGCTGTTATCCTACGTAGAGAATTTTAAACATCCTTCTCTGTAGAGGAAGTGGGAACGACAGGCGTGTTCACAATGCCCATGATCGCACTGCCATTAGGCAACACAGACCACAGGCAAAATGCACAGAGCCAATCAGATTGGCTCTGTGCCTTGTGATCACTGTGAACCAATCACTGTGATCACAAATGTAAACACTTTCTGTGTTTACAAACATCGACCCTTCCCTTTCTATCAGAATGGTGAGCGAAGGAAAGAGAGAAGGAGTACATCAAGGAAGGAGAACAAAAAGCAGCTTGCAGCAGAGGAAGGCTGAGGAAGGCTAAACTTCATTCACAGTGGTCCCTCCTGTCTATACATGTATGAGTATGACACCCCCTATAGCAGGTGTGCCCACAATTTTTCGTCTGGAGATCTACTTTTCAAATGACGAGCTCAATGAGATCTACCAACGATAAAACACCTGCATTCAGAGGTGGGAGGGGGCGTGACAGTGCATTGAAGTCAATGGCACCGCAGCCACGCCCCCAGTGCAATCGCCAGCACCCGGAATACAGGCATATTAGTGTTGCAAGCACTATTTTTTCAGATCGCACTGGAGTGGAACGCAGGCCTGCGTTCCGGGTGCAGGCGATCACGCTTAGGGCATTGACTTTAATGCACCACCACGCCCCCCTCCCGCCCCTGAACGCAGGGATTGGAACGCAGAATTTGTGGTGTAAACTGGCCCTCTCTTCTCTCTCTCCTCGTGCTCTCTCCTCTCTCTCCACTGTTTCTATCTGCTTTCTCTTCTCACTCTCTGCTGTCTCTTCTCTCACTTTCTCTACTGTCTCTCTCCTCTCTCTCTGCTGTCCCTCTCCTGTCTGTCATTTCTTACTTACACTGCAGCAGCTTCCCAAATCTCCTCTCTCCTTCCCTTCTGTGGAGTCTGAAACATTCAGCCGCACGAGCACCACGGGAGGACAGGACACAGGTCAGTGAGCTGATCGCGATCTACCAGTGTTCGCTTTGCAATCTACTGGTAGATCGCGATCTACCTAATGGGTACCCCTGCCCTATATAATACATCTGTCCAAATTTATTTCTTTTTAAATGTTTTTATTGAATATTTTCAAAACATTGTTTCAGAATGTTTGGTGTTTTTCCATTATATATTAAAAAAATAAAAACCTAGTAGTTATTTAATACAACCAAAAGAAAAGTTAT
>NW_017309048.1:93211-106510 GCF_000935625.1 Nanorana parkeri
TGTGCATATGTATATGTGTGTGTGTGTATATATATATATATATATATATATTGTGAAATTTAGCTTCAAATGGTAGCACTTCAAGGATGTAGTCTACTCGCAATCATGTTCCTTTTTAGGGCTTCCGGCCCACTTTTATTTTAAAGTTCACACGTTGTCCCTCACATGGTTTCTCCAACATAACACAACTTCAGCTTTTTCATTTCAGCAAAATTACGTGTTTTCACAGTCTCACCGACTTCAAGTTATCACAAAAAAACCTCTCCCAAACAGCCTGCATCCCACAGACTTGCCACACAGGCTGGTCCTAGGATGGAGTCCTCCTGACTCCTGGACAGACACCTCTCTTGTCTTTCAGCTGGAACCCTGAACATGAACTAGCATTCTCGTCATAAAGGGCTGTGCACACGTGCACCATCATTCGGTGCTGGTCACCACTAAAGCCCTGAGCCCTGAATAGAGATTTCTTCCCTCCCAGTTCTCTTACAAATCTCCCGGCTCCAGGATCCCAACTATAATCCAGAAAACCCAGAATGAGTTGTAAAGCCAGCTCTTTCCTGGTAAAAGTACATTCCTGGAGCAGCTCAGACCCTCTTCCTGGGATTCCTGGGTGACTTTGATGCCACATTATACCGTGGTATTGCCACGCAATGCCACAATATATACAGTATATTGAATTAGACTGCACTATTGCATGACCAAGTAATTGCCAGTCAAATTATCGCAGCAATGAAAACTGAAAAATTGCCTGGAAAGGAAGGGGGTGTAACATGTTGGTATTGAGATAGTTATAGAGGAAAAATGACGGAATGCACATACAATCAGACGGAATGGGATGAAGCAGGATTTCTTCTCATAGTATATACATTATTTACTTTTATCCCACTTTTCAGATCTTTGTTTAGTTCAACTTTAGAAGTAAATCTATTTGATAAAATAAACGCAAAATACTCCAAGTTTTATTTCCGCACGGCCTGCCAAGTTGGGTGATGATGGTATCACCATACTTTAGACACGGGTGTCGAATAAACAGCAGGTAAAATGTATAAGAAAAATGTGTAGGAGTAGAGAAGAGCTTCCCATCAAGACATCTATGTGGATATTAGTACATAATGTTCAGCTCCCAGCAGGAGTGAACTATATGACTGGAGTGAAGACATACAGCAAATATTGTGTAGCGCTTCATCGCTCTGCACATTTGTTTTGTTGCCATGGCAGAGCTCGTATGCTTTTTCCCATTCCTTTGAAAAAAAAAAAGATAAAATAATAATCATCACAAATTTACTATTTTTTCTTTCTTTCTAACAGCACCTTTTACCGTAAAAAGCTTCTTAGCTGCAGATGACATTTTAGCAGACAAAGAAGTAATTAAAAAAATGAGCTCTAGTGCTGTAAGACATGCTGGAAAATGACCACGCATCTATACTGCCCTGGAGATTTAAAAACAGAAAAATACAAATTTGCAGGTGTTTGGAAGCTATGCAGGTTGGTAGAAAAAAAAATATACTGTATAGGTAAAAATATAAATAATAAATGTAAACAAATATAAACAAAATTTTAAATAAAATTATATATCTATATACACCATATTACCAAAAGTATTGGGACGCCCCTCCACATCATTAGATTCAGGTGTTCCAATCCCCTCCATGGCCCCATGTGTATTAAATCATGCACCTCGGCATCCAGACGCTTCTACAAACATTTGTGAAAGAATGGGCCGCTCTCAGGAGCTCAGTGAATTCAAGCGTGGTACCGTGATAGGTTGTCACCTGTGCAATAAGTCCATCCGTGACATTTCCTTGCTACTAAATATGCCGCGGTCTCCTGTTAGGGGTATTATAACAAAGTGAAAGCAACTGGGAACAACAGCAACTCAGCCACGAAGTGACGGCCTTCCCTCCAACATCAGTACCTGACCTCACAAATGGTCAAACATTCCCATAGACCAGGGGTTCCCATTAGGTCGATCGCGATCTACGAGTCGTTCGCAAAGCGATCCCTGTTAGATCGCTATGTCCTGCCTTCAAGTTCAACATCAGCAACTGACCTCGCAAATGGTCAAACATTCCCTTAGACACACTCCTAAACCTTGTGGACACCTTCCCAGAAGAGTTGAAACTGTTATTGCGGCAAAGGGTGGGCCAAATCAATATTGAACCCTACGGACTAAGACTGAGATGCCATTAAAGTTCATGTGCGTGTAAAGGCCGGCGTCCCAATAATTAATACTATAATACTTTTGGCAATATAGTGTGTGTGTGTATATATATATAAGTTTGTAGGCAAATTAGCTATAATTTCGCGCTGAAGTTGCTAGAGGGCCAGACCGTTATAAATAGGGAAGCAGGTTGTTTACCACGACAGTAGAAGTGATTTGTTTCTGAAGATACGGGGAAACAACGCGATTTAACAGCCTTTGAACGTGGGATTATTGTTGGCGCTCTGAGCCATGGAGCGAGTATCAGCAAACCAGCAGAATTCGTTAAATGTTCAAGAGGGGCGTTGTTAAAGTGTTTAAAGACCGGACTGTCAGCCGAAAATCTGGGTCTGAACGTGCGAATTGTGGCCGTCAGCGACTAGTCAATGTTAGGGCAGAACGGAGAGTGGCAAGACTGGTACAAGACAACAGAAGGGCAACAGTGCAGCGTCAGATTCCTCGCATCACCTTTCAACATCTCGTGGAGTCACGAGGCGGCCCAACGAAGTCATCTCGTGGAGTCATCTCGTGGCCCAACGAAGTACTGATGGGGTGGTCATAATAATCTATATAGATATATATCATCAAATGGTGGGCACCACACTCAAACAATAGTGGGTAATTGTGGGCATAGCATTCTGTTTAGGCTTTTTTTTTTTATAGGTAGAACTCGATGGACGTGTGTCTTTTTTCAACCTGACTAACTATGTAACTATGTAATTATAACAGCAAAAGCCACTCAACGCAAGTCGATGCAAATGGTGCACTGGAAGAGGCACTTGCAGGTCTTGTATACAGCAACACATATAGATTTATTGGTCAATGTTTTAACAAGGTACTGCTTGATTTTCTCAAGCTTGATCTCCTTTCACTGGATCAACTTTGTATCATATTTTAAATAATTTTTTTATTCAAATTCTGACCATAATAAAGAAAGAATATACTATGCATATGTTAGCAAAGCTCTCTCATTGATTGCAATTGCTAATCTGTCCCTTCCTTTATTTTTATTGCAAATTAAGGGCAGATTTATTTTCATAATTACATAATAAATTGAAAATTGCCATATTTGAGCGTGCAAAGTGCTTCTTCTAAGTTCTGACAACAGCTGAGAGGTTATATTTTTTACTACATAAATTCTCGCACACAAGAGTTTACGGTTGCCATTTGGCCCCACTACCACGCAGTGGTGTATCCATAATGTGTGCAGTGCAAGCACCAACGCTCACTGTGCCCTCACTCACGGCACATATATTCAATTTGCGGCCACCATGCCATTCCTTTTGCTACAGCCATGTCTATCACTTGCAGCTATTGCTCAAAGGAGATCCATTCCATATAAGTCGCCACTCGGGGCACCATGATTGCCATGGTGTTGCTAGGTGCTGGTGCTTTCTTAAACCTAAGAATCAAAACCAGCTGCGTTATGTGTTATGCTCTTGTAATTTAGTCAAAGACATAATGCATTGAGGGAGTAGGGTCAGGAAACAAATATTATACATGGATCTTCTGATGATTAAAAAACAAGTCTCGCCATAATTTACTAATTATTGTGGAATTCCCAATGTGACCATGGATCAGAATGGGACAGACTGCTGGCAGAGACGAGCGCTGTCACTCACACCTAATTAAAAATGAAACTCCTGCTGAGCAATGTGGTCGAATGGCGGTTTGGGGGAGGGCCGGCACAATGTCAACCATGCTAGCTCAACAACCACAGCAAAGATACAGCACCATGTTCTCTGGGGAATTCCGCAACGAACTGGAAATTGAAACACATGGCATTTAACAAATCTTTAGGTTTAGAGAAGTTTCAAGTTGATTTTAGGCTAGGTTCATGCCTGCACTACACCGCACGACATCCAGGACGCGCGTCTCGGGTGTCGTGTGGTCCTGCACAATGCAGTCAGCGATTGCCGCGCGGCCCCATTGATTTCAATGGGGTGACATCCGCGCGGCAATCGCAGAAAAAAGTACCTTTGGTTTGCGATACACAACTTCATGTTCGGAAGCATGGGCAGAACCGCGTGATCCGCCCGACGCAACTGTGGTGCCAATAGAAAATAATGGCACCCACAGGGTGATCGGTGCACGCCTAGGCAACTCCTGACCGCACTGAATCGTGCATGATTGCCGCGCGGTGAGGTGTCGCTTAGGTGTGAACCTAGCCTTAGGGTTTCTATGATTCTTTTCTGATTCTTTATACTGATTCTTAAAGGAGAACTATGGGGTCAGTGTTTTTCCCCATAGTTCTCCTTAGGGTAACGGGAGGACACAAGCAAGCTACAGCTCGCGGTATACTGAGACGCCGCAGCCGGAGCGGATCCCGACTTAGATGATGGGATCCGCCCAGCTGTGTGAGTGACAGCTGGCCCTGCCTATCTAGAGGCAGAGCCAGCTGTACCCACCCCCTCCCCGTCTGTTCCGCCAGTCAGCGCTGGCAGATCGGAGCGGGGAGAGGGGAATCCAGCCCCTCCCCCTGTCACGGCAGAGAGCCGTGACAGGATCGAGAGGCGAGCCAACCCGGTATGTGTTTGCTCACCTCCCGATCTACTGAGCCGACCTGTGACATTCTCATTGTCACAGGTTGGCTAGAACTATGAGGTGAGTAAAAAGCACTCACCTCATAGTTCTCCTTTAATGACGCCCCAATGCACCTCCTGGCAGGTGTGCGGTGTAGCACCCCACAATGTGCGGTAGCACAACAACGTTTGTTGCTGTGTGGTGAAAAAAGTATTGCATACATTACTTTTTCTTACGCACGGCAATGCAACACATGCTATTGCAGTACCGTGCTTTGCGCAGCGCTGCAATGTACACCTACCTGTAGGCGTGTTGGGGTGCCATTGAGAAAGGCGACTTTTAGAATTTTACACACCCCCTCTTCCTTTTCTGTTAACCCAAGATTTCAGTGATTGAGTTTACATGTAGACATGCTGTACGTACATTAGGCTCAATTCCTAAAGATAACACACCAGTATATGGATACTTGAAAAACAAATGACAGTTATTTTCAGATGAAGCCAATAATATATAAAAATAACAGTCACATGCCTATAAATAAAAATCCTTATCCCTGTGTTAAAGCTTTGTGAATTGAACCTATAGACAAGAAAAAAGGTGAATATAGTAGTGTAGATCCTTTATTATAAGTTCTTGGCATGAGTTACTTCTGGGAACTCCCATCTGAGCTGAATAACTGCTGTATGAATAATTAGGACATTCTGTCTAAGACCGTATCATTATTTTAAAAGTCCCTCATAAACCAGAGAATAGAGAGAAGTGTTCGGGCACATAATGGCACACTAGTTATGACTTTTACTCCAATGCTTTCTCTCAGCTAAATGTCACAAGCATGATTTGAATGTCTACAATGTCAGCAACTGGTATAATATTCCTGGACGGTGTTGTCTTTTGTTTGGAGATTTGAAATGATTCACAGGAGTCTTGTCTGTTCCCTCGAACAGTGAGAGGATGAAGAAGAAAATGAAAAATGGTATAAAAAGCAGAAAATAACTCTACGGTGACTCACTGACTTATCCTGCACACACTGAGGTTGCTTTACTAAAGGAGCTGGAAATGTTCACACACTGAATTGTGTAAAGATTATCTTCTTTTATCCAATTAGGTGAAAAGCAAATTCCTCTCTGTGTGAATACTCCTTTAGTAAGTCAACCTCAGAATCTAGTCTAACGTTGTCCCTGTAAATGATCCAATGCCCCCATCCCTGGCTGCTCAACAGGTTATTTTATTTGGAAATTTCTCTGTTCCCCATTCTTGACTTCTTGGTTCCTTGGCAAGACCATGGATGCCTATCTCCAGCACTGGAAAAGTCTATGGACCTTCATTTCAGTATACTGTAGCTGGACATCAATCTTCCCTTTTTACAAATACCCCTTACTCATTCACAAGGAGGGGGGGCAGCATCTGGATCTGGGTGCCCCCTTAATTAAAGGGGTACCCAGATGCAAATAAGCCCCCTTTCCCGCAGACCCCCACAATCCCCGGGTCAGGGTTGAGGGAAGAGGACCTTGCCCCCATCGGCATGTGGACACCCTCTCAATGCCGGGGGCACGTGGCCTGGTAAAGTGCAGGGAGGGGGGCGCTCGATCGACCCCCCCCCCCTTTCCTGCCCCGCCGAGACACCTCACGCTTTTTTTTCCCTTCTCTGCAGACTGTAAAAAAAAAAGCCTTTTTTTTCTTCTCTAATGTCACTTTGTTGCAACGAAAATTCGTCCACAAATGAAAATTCGTACAGACTACCGCTAACTCATTTTGTTCGAATCCCAAAACGAATTGCCTTTCGGACCCGAATCCTGAAAAACAAAATAACGCAAAATCTGAATGAAAATGAAACGAAACAAAACAATTTTTTTGCCGGTGCACATGTCTAGGGTCAAGTAAACTTCTTGAGAGACCATCAAGACATAAAATAGATTATTTTACCTAACATTAAGTCCACCCAAATGTTAAAGTTATTTCTTATAAATTGCTGTTACCAAATCCAAAGTTTTTTTGAAAAAATACAACAGGGTAAGGTGCAATTGGAAACGAGCAACGTGAAATATTTCAGCAGCAAGATGACGCGCGTGTTTTTTGTCTCTTATTTTCTGAGTTGCAAAAGGTGAACTTAACACAGCTGTCATAATTTCCTTTGCTTATTAATCTTCTACCGACAGCCTCTGCATATTCTGAGGCATTGCTATGGAATCCGACATGTAGCTCCTCTTCTCATTTCTGTTCTGGCTTCATTATTTTTAATGTGCTTGAATCCTGGGGACCGGTGCTGGGATTACACTTGTTTATCTGAGCTCAGTTTCAAAACGGCGCTTACCTGCGACGGCTTGTGCAGGGCTGGTGCTGTTGCTGTAATATTTGGGTGTTGGTAAAAGATGCCGTATGGTATGGAGACCAGGAGCTGAATCATTCAGTTGCTGGGTAGGCTTCAGCTCAAGTTTGGGCTGAACCCAAGCTCATCCAAACCCAGAAGGAAGCTGGAAGCGCTTGCCCAATGAGCTGCGGTAAGGGCATTCCCCACCATGGAGCTGCGTGTAGACAAAGGTCTAAGTCATTGACCAGATATGGCCATGTGGCTATATAAGGTCAATGAGATCACCAGTATCCCGCCCCTTTGTTTATGTGCAGCTGCAGGGGTGATGGTCCGTCTGCAGCTTATTAGGCTGGCACTAAGAGCTACCTTCTGGGTTCGCTTGAGCTTAGGTTGCGTCCAAACCCAAGCTCATCCCTACCCCCAATCCTACTACAGAGTGCTCAGTAAGCAAGAAGGCCAATGTTTCTAAAGCAAGTTTGCACATTTATAATAAAGCAGAGCTAACATCAGATATATTTTTTAGATGAAATCCATTCATGCTAAGTAAAGTGTAAATGTACAACTTTCAGGTTTTTATTTCCTCTCATAGAGATCAAAGTTCACCCCCTGACAATGCCTTCATCTGCTCTTCTCTCCAAAGGGGTGGTACCATCCTTGTTCAGGCAACATGCCCCCCCCCCCCCCTCTGCAGCTGATTGGGCGAAAGGCCCTTGGCAATTCTGAGTACGGAGGAGCTCAGGTCTGAAGCCAGTCCATACCTTAGATCCTTACTAATTTTGACCTATCGGATTATGCAGGCTTGTAAAGTGAATAAAAGTTCCACTTTAAGATGACAACCGAAGGCCTGTGGTGGACCCCCAAAGGCAGAGAGGGCTGACATTTTACTCTCAGGGGTGGATCCTTGGCCGGTTTGTGGGATGTGAACAGTAAATTGGGCGCCAGTCACTTTAAGGACTTTTTAGATGCTTTATTATAGAATGGCCAAACTGGGAGAGAGGGTATAGGGCTTCAGACATCCATATAAAAAAAAAGAATCCAGAATCACTAATCCCTTCCAGCTTCCACAGTGGAGGAATAGGAATGTTAGTTGAACAGAGGATGACACTGAGGAAAAAAGAAAAGAGAAGGGCGCCAACCCTAGTGTAGAGGGTTTTAATGATTATGAGTACAAATACAGAATAAAAACATACTCACAAAAGTGGATCAATAAAACCATAAAAGCGAGCCTATGCAACTGTAGAACGGCTGCACATATGCCTGTGTGTCAGCACGGGACTCCTGTGATGACGCGTTTCCGGGGCCACGCCCCCTTCGTCAGAACCTCCATAGTAGTAGAGCCACAGCTGGAATGAGGATATACATGAGATCTTCCCTTGTAGAGACACCTGACTTGTCCTGAGGTCCATGCCATCCTTGCCTTCCTAACACTTCCAACAGTCACATGACTCCTCTGGTACTCTTTCCCCAGATAGTTCCAGACCCCAACTGAGTCCACATGTGTCCTCCTCTAGTTAGCTTCTGCAACCTTGTACATCCTACCCCCAGGCTAAGCCCGGGGGCAGAGTGCCTTGAGCACATAGCAATTCTTTAGTATTTATGCACTTCCCTAGCATGTGCCACTGGCCATGCAACTCCTAGTGATTGGCTGGTGAGGCATAGACACTCCTAATGCCCCCCTATTGGCTACCCCTCTCGGTGGCAGGGTCACACCCCACTCACAGGTAGGTGTAATCAATAGCAGAACACCTAGGAATTACCAAATGATCAAAGACTACAAATCAGCCAGCCTGATTACAGTGCTAGCAACACAACATTTTAGTAACCACTCCACTTAGGGTGGAAGGGGCAACAGATGGAATATTCAGACTCTGGCATGAGCCTGGTTTTCTTTAAATGCTTCAAAGTAGTCAGAACAATCAAATAAACTTTCTGTTGCTGTGGGTTACTGCACTTTTCTCGGTGCTCTTTTCACTTTAAGCTGCATCCTTTTTTTTACATCCTTCTGCGCCTGATAAAATACTGCACTAATCTGTGACATTTATTCATGAATTGTCCTGCAGCGCTGTGTCATTGCAATGCAAATGCTGCATAATAACAAATGGTAAAATGTCACTCCTTAGATATTCAATGTTTTCCTCTGCCTTTCTCTCGAGAAATGCCAACTTGTACATCTGTACACAGATATCACGGAGTGCTATAAAGCATTTTTTTCTCCCGCAGATTGTGACATCTGTCTCCTGGGAGAGCTTTTATCGTTGTTTGCAGAAGTTATTTATGAAACTGCAAAACTAACAGTACTGTCTACACACATGTCAATCTTCCGGGACCATCCAGTCTGACAGCCAAGAGCTGTAGAAGTGGAGCTACACGGCTAAGGACATATATGAAGCTGAAGTATACAGTGTTGTTGGACCAGTAGGAGAAGAAATTGATTTTGATATAAATCTGAAAAAATGGGTGATGTACTTCTTGAAGGAGGTAACCTGTGGTATCAGTATGTGTGTAGTGTATGGAGCTGGGTATGGTCCATGGCTGCTGACTCTCTGGTCGCGATGGGAAGGGAGGGGGTAGGGGGGGGGGAATCACCCAAAAGAAGATTAAATCCTGGATGTGTGGTTAGGAATGCCTCTTAAAAAAATTGTCATCCCACTTGAAGGATTAAAAGAAACCCATCGCACACCTAACCGGATAATACCCTCAAGTATTGGGTGGGTACCAAGCGACCACGGTTGCCTCCACAATTCAGTATAAATATGAAGAAATCACTTGCACTCCAGCTCAAGTTCAGTCAATATTTTATTGACCTCTGCGGTGTCAGAACATAGCGATTTTCGGAATCCGTCTGGTCCCTTCATTAGGCTAACAGGCAAACAAAGGGTCTTTGTTTGCCTGATAAAGGGACCAAACGGGTTCCAAAACGTCGCTATGTTGTGGCACCATAGAGGTCAATAAAATATTGACTGAACTTGAGCTGGAGTGCGAGTGACTTCTTCATATTTATCCCACTTGAAGGTTCGTGTAGGGGAATTAGACTCCCTGTTTCTCAAGGATTGAGCAACACTAAATAGCGAGTTCAGAAAAACCTACTTTGTAGCCTGAATTAGGGCTGGATGCCTGACCTTTATGGAACATTTCATGGCAATTGTTGCATGTGCATAGATAGCAGCCTACATATCTTCACCTCCATCCTGAATCACCTAGATCCCTTATGCCTTAGCTGATTTGAATGCTGTACTCTCTCACAAAAAAACTAAAACATATGGGTCAGTTATGAGGTCTATTGTTCCTAGTTGCAGGGTTGACAGTTCACTTGTCTGACCCCCTGAATGGCTCAGGTGGTGAAAAATGACCCAGTGTTTCAGGCTGGCTTCACATCACAAAGCAAGTTAACGCATGGCACTTTGCTTGTTTCAGCACTGTCCCGTTAGAATGGAACTCCAATGCCCATGTCAATACTGTATACCAGCACCGCTGTACAACCCCAATGCATTGCATTAAAAGAATGGTACAGGGGCATTTTTTTTACCTGTACCAGTGCACCACCAGTATGGCCTCATCCGGCTTTTGCAGCTCCTTCACTGTCCTATCACATGCTGCATTTTTCAAAGTTTAGATGGTAGGTGCTGGATCTGAACACACTATTAGATATCCCGATGGAAGAAAAAGTCTGGTGGAAGGTTCAAGCTCTCTGGTAAGGCAACTGTAATACGGGCTATTGTGGGCACCTCAGTCTGAATCCAGAAGAACCAAAATAACATAATAGGCCCACTCTTTTGTTAGGAGTCCAAGAGTCCTAAATTTTTTACTTCCTTATATACAAGGGTCATTCAAAAAGTAATGCCTCAATGTCTGTAATTTCAGATCTATTAGAGTGACTGTTCATGTGCCATGTTATAGCGGTTTCCTTACCCCACTAATGTGTGCTTCTCTTTTTCAGATTGAGTGATTAGAACCATGGATCTGCGGCTAACACAATGAGCTGTAATTGAATTTCTGAATGATGGTTGCACACCTAAGGAAATCCATAATCAGCTAAAGAATGTTTATGGGGATGTGGAATTTCGCTTTCTCCTTCCGGAAACTTCTTCACCCAACGTCTAACGTTGCTAATGTCCACTACAGCGTCATAAACATTCTTTAGCCGATAGAGTATACCTCTATAACATGGAACATCAACATTTACAGTCACTCTAATAGATCTCAAATTACAGACATGGAGGCATTACTTTTTGATTGACCCTCGTAATATATTCCAGTTTGTTTTGGGGGGCTTTAGAATGCTTTCTTCACAGGAGCTAAAAGAATATTACAGGGGCACTTTGGGTTGAATCCAGAGGAACCAAAAGAACAATATAGGGTCACATCTTTTGTTAGGAGTCCAAGAGTTCTAACTTTTTTTCCGGATATAATATAATCCAGACCATTTCGGGGAGGGCTTTAGAATGACCCCTTCAACGGAGCTAAAAGTATATTACGGGGCACTTTGGACTGAATCTACGTAGAAGAACCAAAAGAAAAACATTGGGCCACATCTTTTGTTGGGAGTCCAAGAATCCTAACTTTTATTTTCTTATATATAATATAATCCAACACATTACATAGGCTTTAGAATGACCCCTTCATTGAAGCTTAAAGATATAGTGGAGTGTGTTGTAAAGTAGCCAACGCTCCAAGCTCCCTCCCGAGCTGGACTACAATCTCAGGTTTAGTTTACTCATTTACATTGAGATTTTAGTCCATCACGGGAGTGAGCTTGGAGCGGTGACTACTTTACAACACACACAGGGACCATGGGGAACAGAAGTAGCCACCCTCCAGAAGGAAGGACAGTGTCAGCACCAATTCAGAGATGATTGGAGGATCTACAGCCGAGTGATACACAAATAAGATACATTGTTGTTCAAAGTTAAGGTGCTTGAATGACATTTTGTGCTATTGTAAAAATTCTAATTATATACGGAAAAATGTATACAGTGGGCATAAAATAAAGTATAACAATATAATAAATGTATTGAGCAATATCACTCTTGAAAATATAAAACTCAGTAAGACATATGTCTACTTGTGTGTCAAAAATACACTGCAGTGTCTGTAAAGGGGGAGCGAGTGAGACACAAATGATGGAGGATTCAGCTCAGTCAGGGAAAGTGATGGAAGTTTTTTGTTTACATCATGAGTTTTGTGTATCACATAGTGACTTGATTTGATACCTGGAGGCTTTAGTTGTACTTTAAACTAGGCTTCAAAGCTGAACAGACACACAAACCTTCATACAAATATATTCCTCAATAGCCACAAAGGATATAAATCCACTTTGTGTGCATAAAATACCTTTGCAAATCTAGATATCACCTGAGTGATATCATCACTGCGCTGTACATAGCTTGTGAGCTTGTGCAGGGAGCAGAGCTGTGCGAGGGACCCAGCAGGCTACGCCTACTACAGTTGCCTGCAGAAAACTAGTGGAGGGGTGGGGAAAAGACCAGTCATCCTGCACATGAAAAGAAATCAGCAGTGACCGGTCTTTATTACAGGAGGGGGCGGAGACAAGACCAGTCACCCTGCACAAGGAGAGAGAGCAGCAGTGATCGGTCTTTATTACAGGAGGGGGCGGAAACAAGACCAGTCACCCTGCACAAGGAGAGAGAGCAGCAGTGAGCGGTGTGTGTCCTGTTTGCTCTGGTTTCCAGTTTTTGCAGGGAATTTGATCCAGCTATCCCAGGCCTCCTGGCCCCTTGCTGGGGTAGCCATGGAGGTCGGGGGGACTTCGTCTGGGAGCTCTCAGCCATGTCCTGAGCAAACAGGAGGGGCCGGAGACCAGACCAGTCACCCTGCAGAAGGAGAGAGCAGCAGAGAGCAGTCTTTATTACAGGAGGGGGCGGATACAAAACTAGTCACCCTGCACAAGAAGAGAGAGAAGCATTGACCGGTCTTTATTACAGGAGGGGGTAATAAAGATAGATAAATGGTTAGCTCATGCATTTACATTCCTGCATTCATCAATGCAAGCAACACAACGTAGAGCTAATTTACACAACATCACCTTGCAATTCAGGGCAGGGCTTTGCACAACACACCTGCTGGGTGTGTACACACTACAAAGGTGTTTAGATTCCACCCATAGATCATGCTGGGAGGGAACACACTACAGAGGTGTATACATGTTCGTGGTGTGTTTATAAGGTTAGTAAATCACCCCCAATAGCTCAGGTGATCCAAGCAGGGCTGGATTTCCCACAAGGCCTGGCCTCGGGGCAGCAGGGAGTAG
>NW_017309048.1:107715-107990 GCF_000935625.1 Nanorana parkeri
GTGTCTGTAGGTCCACCTCCTGTGTCTGTCTCCATGTCTCCGCAACCTTCTGTATCTGGTCCTCCTGTGTCAGCCCCTTCAAAGTCCGTGTCCCCTGAGTCTGATCCCCCCTCTGAGCCTGTACCCTCAGATGCTAAGGAGGGTGCCCTTTCTTTGAGGGAGGGAAAAGGAGGTTGTCCAGTGGGGGTGGCAGGAGGTACCAAACGGGGTGGTGCTGCTTCCTCTGCGGAAATATCTTCTTCTAAAAAATCCAGTAAGAAGAAGAAGAAGAAGAA
>NW_017309049.1:0-449 GCF_000935625.1 Nanorana parkeri
CAATTAAAATATATCAATACCTTAATAAAAACAAACAAAAAGACAAACAAACAAACAAACAACAATGAATAAACAAATTATTATATATATATGTATGCTTACTACAAAAGTGGGGGAACCGGACACAGGAGCGCACTTCGGTTTTCCACCTCTTTGTCCTTCACCTTTCTCTTTTTTCTCTCCTTCCTCTCTCCTCCCTTTTCCATCACTCTAGATGCCTCAGGGGTATGTTTGCACCGTACAAATGCTGGTCGACAACCTGGGAGTTGTAGGATTGAGTAAATATTGCAAGTCTGATGCATACCACATGTCGACCCTTTGTTATCTGAGAGTGCTTTTTTGTTTTTTTGTACTGTCTTACTAATATTATTTGTCTACTGGATAAAACTTTAATAAACTTTAATCTTTAAAAAAATAAACAAATGGGTTATACAATTATGGGTATGCCG
>NW_017309049.1:1145-9492 GCF_000935625.1 Nanorana parkeri
ATTCAACCTCAAATACTATGTAACTATGTAACTAAGTATGTGGATGTGCTGAAGTGATGCACGAATGACTTGGGCCGAAGCTTGCCCTGAATATGTAGGGTAAAGTCCAGTGGCCTGAACCAAACTATGACAGTCCAGCAGTCTTAACTGCGTTGTGTGTTGTGGAAATTTTACTAGGATGTGTTTTTAGTATATTGTAACATTGTCATCATGTCTCTCAGTGTCTGGATTTCTGGGCCATGCTCGATTGGCGCATGACCCGGATTTAAATAGACACAGGGGTTAAACCATTGGAGTAGATATCTTATGCGTGGCGGAGCAGTGTTTTCTTAGCGAGTGTGTGGACGCATATTAGATGTTCATGTAATATCATACCCATGCAGTATTTGCCCTGTATACACTTGTGAGAAAACAAATGTGATTTAAAGGAGAACTATGAGGTGAGTGCTTTTCACTCACCTCATAGTTCTAGCCGACCTGTGACAATGAGACTGTCACAGGTCGGCTCAGTAGATCAGGAGGTGAGCGAACACATACCGGGTTCGCTCACCTCTCGATCCTGTCACGGTTCTCTGCCGTGACAGGGAGGGGCTGGATTCCCCTCTCCGATCCGCCAGCGCTGACTGGCGGAACGGACAGGGGAGGGGGCGGGTACAGCTGGCTCTGCCTCTAGATAGGCAGAGCCAGCTGTCACTCACGCAGCTGGGCGGATCTCGACATCGATGTCGGGATCTGCTCCGGCGTCTCAGTATACTGCGAGCTGTAGCTCGCGGTATACTGAGCCTAGGGTGACGGGAGGACGCTAGATGGTGTCCTTCCGTTACCCTGAGAACTATAGGGAAAAGCCCTGACCCCATAGTTCTCCTTTAAGGATTTCAGTAGCTGTCGGTGCAGCTAAAGGCATAATAAAGATATGCCTTCCTCGCCCATGGGCACAGCACACCCATATTGCAGCATCTCAGGTTAAAACTTGGAAAAGACAACCACTGGCCCCCTCCCCCCGCAATAGTACCTGGACCCGACCACGATTCTCCTCGAGTCAGCCGCTGGCAGCGTCGTGGGCAACCGTGGCAACACCACCGGAAGTGACGCCGCTGACCTCAGCTGATGATGCGGCTGCGCTGGCCTCTCCCCCTCCCACCCCTCTTATGGTAAGCCTGGAGGTGCGACTCCTCCCACAAATAAGGCTGACATTTCAGCCTTTCACATATGTATATTACATACATATACATACATACATAATATTGTTATTATTATACAGGATTTATATAGCGCCAACAGTTTGCGCAGCGCTTTACAATATAAGACATTACATTATAATTCAAGACAAGATGGTAAGAAGGGCCCTGCCCGTGAGGGCTTACAATCTAAAGGGTGGGGGAAGTGATACATGAGGAGGTAGCTGTGTGGGGATGAATTGCTTGAGAATGTGATAGTTCAGTGGTCAGGTTGAGGTGGAATAGGCTTCCTTGAAGAGATGAGTCTTAAGGGATCGCCTAAAGGCAGTCAGAATGGGATATAGACGGACAGGTTGGGGAAGAGTTCCATAGGATGGGAGAGGCTCTAGTGAAGTCCTGGAGGCAAGCATGGGAGGAGTTGACGAGGGAGCTGGAAAGCAGAAGGTCATTTGAAGAGCGGGGGGTGGTTAGGTGATACTTTGAGACAAGGTTTGAGATATTGCCGGGGGCAAAGTTGTGGATGGCTTTGTAAGAGATTGTTAATATTTTGAAGCCAGTGCAGGGATTGGCAGAGGGTGGTTGCAGACACTGAGCGTTTGATTAGGTGGATGAGTCTAGCAGCTGCATTCCTGACAGACTGAAGGAGGGATAGCCTATGTAGAGGTAAGCCAATGAGGAGGGAGTTGCAATAGTCAAGACGAGATATTACAAGTGAGTGGATGAGTAATTTTGCGGTTTCTTTGGTGAGGAAGGGGTGTATTTTGGAGATGTTGCGAAGGTGAAGGCGGCAGGATTTGGATAGGGATTGGATGTAGGGAAGAAAGGTGAGGTCCAAGTCAAGAATGACACCTAGGACCTTGGCATGGGGGGAGGGCTGGATAGTTGTATTAACAATTTCAAGGGAAAAGTTTGGGGAAGGTGCACGAGCAGGAGGAAATATCATGAGCTCAGTTTTTGATAGGTTGAGTTTTAAGAAGTGTTGCGACATCCAGACTGATATGTCAGTTAGTAGATTAGTGACATGCAAGGACACTGAGGGGGTGAGTAGGAAGATAGATTTTCTCCCATCATCCTCTCTGAAGCCAGCTTAATAACACACTACTGAAACTTACAACCAAGTTTGCACCTTGGCTAACAGAGTATTTAAGCAACCAAAATCATATCTACAGCTCACCGCAGAGCATTGCTTCCTCCCATCATCCTCTCTGAAGCCAGCTTAATAACACACATATACCATCTCTATGTTGATGACACTCAAATCTATTATTATTATTATTATACAGGATTTATATAGCGCCAATAGTTTGCACAGCGCTTTACAATATAAGGAATGTCTGTTCCGGCCTCAGCCCACTGTCTGTTCCTCCAGACAGCCTCAGTCGTGTGTTAACCTGCACACTGGGGGTTCTTCCCAATCCGCAGCAACCTGCTGCACTGGACTCCGCTCCGACTCCTGGGTGGAGCTTTCCTGTCTCCCAGGTGGAATATTGAACCCTTCCCAACAACTTTAATTTAAAGGCTGTGCACACCTGTGACATTAGCATGCGCTGGCCACTCAGATTCTGGACACAGGAATGGAGATAACACAGTGGCATTGCCACGCACTGCCACATATCCCCCCCTTTGCTCCGAACCGTAGGGGCGGACACATGCCACAACTGACTGGCCATCTAACACCTCCATTACCTTTGTCCAGTTTATCTCTGGTCTCGTCAGACAATCTGTCATTCATCAAGGGGAATCCCGACCCCATCTGCACTAAATGACTCTCTCCAGGAGCCCCCACTACACTAGTTGGGATCCCCCATAGACCCATAGACTCACCAAGGTCTTTTTACGTGTGCGTTTCCAGACGCACCATTCCCTCATTATAATCAGGACCTCATCCCTCTTCCTCTCTAGACAGTCCTCCTCGGTCTCTACCCAGATTGTCCAAGTCACCCAGGTAACAGTCTCCTGATTGTCATCACTATGGTGATGGTCATTATCCACTTCCTGACAGTCTGTTGCTACTCTAACCCCGATCACTTTGGGGTCCCTAGCAGTCTTCCCATTGACCCATTCAGTCATCTCACTCGGTTTAGGATGCAAGTCCTTGTCAGTAGGGAATTTTCTGGTCACCCCTTCCAGATTACTAAACCAATCATTTCTAGTGTTTTTGCACCCAGCAACAAACCCCTCTTGCATTATTACAGTGACACTTTTGTCAGCTTGTACATGAATCACATTCATCATTGCCATTACATCAGCACCTTCTGCCATTTTCCCCATATCCTTTTTAACCCCTCCCTGGGTTACAGGTGACATTTCCCCTGGCCTTCTTTTCTGTCTTGGCCCTCCGACTCTAGAGGGAAACCTGCTACAACACACACCAATCCACAGTCTAACACAGAAACCTCTTGTTCCAATGATACCGCATTTATGTGATTAGTTGTAGCAACCAGACTCTTACAATTTTTAATTTCATTATAGGTTTCACCGCTGTTACCATTATCAATATCATCGTAGGACAGCACAGTATCTGTAGAGGAACCACACCCCTGGGAGTGTTCCTCTTCCCCAGCAACTTCACAGTTCCCCATTTCTACTGGCAACTGCGGCAATGGCTGTCGCTCCTTAGAGCCACCCAAATCATCACTGTTAACCCTGTCCTGGGTCTCGGACCAAATGTCTGCTGTGTCATCACATTTACTTGACTCATCCACCTGATGAGTCAGCTGCTTCAGCAGACGCGCCTTCATCTACAAGCCGATTAGCAGCCCCTCTTTCTGACACAGCAGAAATATTGTGCGTCCCATCACTGTCTAATGCTAGGCACACACCTTACAACCATCGCAAGACTTTTGTCTTGCGATGGTTGTAAGGTACTTAAAAAAACATACGATCTGCCTATCTTGGACAGGCAGACCGTACTTGCTATGATCACAAGCCGCGCCCCCTGAGGGGCGGGCTTCCGATGACCGCAATGCCAAACGGGCAGTGTGCGCTTGCGCACACCGGCCCGTCGGCCTTTATCGTACGAACATGCTACACACCTGCCGAACATCGTACGATGCTCGGCGGGTTTTCAAACATGTTCGTAAGTTAAAAGTCGTGCGACCTTACAGTAGTAGAGGTCGCACGGCTTCCACACACCTTGCGATAATCGTACGATCGCGGGATTTCCCGCTATTATCGTACGATTATCGTAAGGTGTGTGGGCACCCTAAAACAGGATCACTATTTACCATCAGTACATGTTTTATGTTTGATTCCATTTTGTTTACCCATACCTCATGTTTGTTTATCTCTGGGGTCTCAGACAATACATCTCCCTAGAGGCAACAAACATTTGAGCAACCTAGCCCAACCTACGCTGTCTGAGCTCCCATCAAAGGTATCCCATTGTTCCAATACCTCCCTCCAAGAAGGCTGGGTGTTAGGCATTAATTTCTCAGTCACCACCGCCGATGGGGTGTCCTTGTGTTCATACCCACCCTGCAGTTTTACCACATTTGCACTAGTCTGCGCTGGTGGCACTGCATCACCCAGCTGAACATCAATACCATTATTCATGGCATGGCAAGACATATGCTATCACACTACCCCACGTTGCTACAGCAACTCCCAAAAACTGCCTGCCCGTACCCAAATAAGAGACCACACCGGCCTGGAATATAAAACGGCTGTAAACAGCCGTTTATTACAAAATTATAATATATAACATGGCTGTAGCAGCCGTTTAATACAAAATAAAACTTTATTATAATAAAATATACTATAAAATATTAACTTATACCAGTTAACTGAACTATTAATAGGGCTGAGGTCTGTGAAGGTGAAACAACTGGCCCCTAGCCGCAACTCACCATCTCAGGGACGACATAGTACCTAACCGCAGATACTTCTTCACCTCACTCTTTGACCTCTCTCTGCAGGACCTGCCAGCTCCCCGAACAGCGTACCGACGACACGGCCAACAGGAGGCATGACACAGCAACACACCCACCTAGACAGACCTTGCCCACAACTAACTCAAAGGTACCCCCAAAGAAAACCAGACAAGGGAGGGAGGGAACTGAACACGCTGTGTGCTACCCTGGACTGCCTGGACCCCACTCCGCCCCCTCGGACCACCCTAACAGACTCCTCCTGGCTAATCCCAAGTGGCCAATCCCGGTGAGTGACAACCCCCGCCCCCCACATCCTTAGCACACTTAATCCTTTCCTTTTCTGAATCCCTGTCTACCCTGTCATGTAGGCCTTTCGCTTATTTTTGTTGTCTTTTGCTCCAGGCCTTTCTTTCTAGCAATTACATCATCAGACATAACATTTTCTTCATAATAATGAGCCTCTAGATCTGCAGATACCCTAAACACATGGTCACCACTGTGAGTCTGGAGCTCTCCATTAAACAAAGCAATATTTTAAAAAATGTTACTCAACTTTAACTCATTCCCATTACTAGTTGAAATTTAAGCTGTGGCCAGCAGGGCGGTACCATAGCTGTCCTGGATAACCTTTGTCTCTCACTCACATGTCTCTTTAAAGGTTTCCAAGGACACCTCTGCTGCTTTACTCACTGTCTCTAGGGGATTTAACACATTTCGACTATTGGTCACCCCTACCACATTTAACTCCACCTTTTGTCCACATGGCTCAGGTGTACGCTCAGAGACATTTTTACCATTGTTACTTGGTGGCACTAAATTAACCACCTGTGCACCATCACTTGACACTTCACTTAAACTGTGACCCATCATACCGGCACTACAATTATCCTGGGCTCTTGAGCCCCACTGAGATTACCAAGGATAGTTCTGTTGCATCCACCCTGGGCTAATGGTACCTCAGGATCGACAAAGGCGGGCCGATTTCTGAACTTGTTGCGAGACAATTTCTTGGAACAGATGGTGGAGGTTCCAACTAGGAAAAATGCCATCCTAGAATTAATAATTACTAATAATGGGGAGTTAATTGAGGATATTGCAATTGGGGAGACACTGGGTAATAGTGATCACAATGACCTCAGCCGAGTTAGCCCCCCATATCAAAATTTTTGAACAAAACATATGCAGTTGGTTAGATCTTTGTTAGATCAGGTTAGATCTCTGTTGTTTGCGTTAGATCTCACACAGAAATAGAGATATTAACAGTTATTTGCAGGGGGGCTAACACGTCATCAGGCCCCCCTTATCAAAAAATTGACCAAACAGTTAGCTATTTTGGAAGCTATTCGTTAGATCCGGTAAGATCAAGTGGTTTCAACGTTAGATCTCATATAATTACAGAGATATTTCACATAAAAACACAGATATTAGGTGGCATTATATGGGGGAGCTAGCCCCATTCAGGCTGATAGGCCTTCGTTAGATCCGGTGAGATCAAGTGGTTTCAATGTTAGATCTCATATAATTACAGAGAAATTATGAATATTTGGTATTACATAAGGGGGGCTAGCCCCCCCACATGCAATTTTCTGGTAAAATTTCATTCAGGCTGATAGGCCTTCTTTAGAGCCGGTAAGATCAAGTGGTTTCAACGTTAGGTCTCATATAATTACAAAGACTTTATTTGATATAATTGAGGCTCGTTTCACATCTAAGCGATTTATCAGGCCGATTTAGCCTCATGATATCGCACAAAACAGAGCTTTTCCACCTTTGCGATTTGTCGCGCAAAAAGGTGCAGGAGCTACTTTGAGGGCCGGTGCAGACCTATGCGATCTGGGACGCTCGTCCTGCACAATTGCACACAGTGATTGCTGCGTGGCCCCATTGATTTCAATGGGGTGACATCTACGCAGCAATTGCAGAAACAAGATACATGCACCTTTTTTTGCGACCCATGAAGCGCGGCTGTTTTAGCCGTGATCGTGTTCGTTTGCACAGGCGGAATTGTTCTAGGAAGCTGCGCAATCCGCCCAGCGCGACTGGGGTGCTATTAGAAAATAACGGCACCACCAGAGCAATTGTCGGAGGTGGTCGACTCTGTGACTACACGGCTATGCGTGCAGTATCATGCACAATTGCTGCGCAATCACAGACTGCCCAGGTGTAAACCAGGCCTGAGGCGGTTGTTACGCCGCTGGGGTCCCATATACATCTCTATGCATTGAAAACCGCACGTCAAGCAAAATCGCGCAAACGAAAACGCACAACAACTGCGCGAAAAAAGCTCACCAGCTCATTCGCTTAGAAGTGAACCCGGCTGAAGTAATTTTAAGCAACTCCCACAGAGACCGAACTTCTCATATCAAATAACTAACTTTTCTGTAGTTATCTGGGAGGAAATAAAACATCTCAGTGATCAAACTGCAATAAAGAGCTTTTATTCCTATTTACATTATGATTATTACTTTTTACCACCCTGTGCATGCTCCGGGGGGAGGGGGGGGCTTATGTAATACCACCATGTGCATGCTCGGCCTAATAACCAAATCACTGTATCTAACAATTATCTATCAGCCTGAATGAAATTTTCCCAGGAAATTGCATGTGGGGGGGGGCTAGCTCCCCCATGTAATGCCACCCAATATCTGTAATATGCGGGTCTGCCCGCATTCCCGAAGTGGCGTAAGGCTCTGCCCACTCCTCCGACATCATGCCGTCCATCCACGCCCACAGGGCGACGCTCGGCATCGCCCCCTCCGGGGGCGTCATCCGGCTCATCCTCACTTGCGGTCCACTTAAGGACTAAGTAGTGAAACGATCGGTGTCTCAGTATTTTTTCTATAAATTCTTTATTTAAGGTTTTTCAGGTTTTACAGAAAGGAAAGTTGCATGTAAGTAAGGCAGGTACAGCTATACAGATGATCAACTTCAAGTCAGATATAGCATCTGTGAAGCAGAGCATACAACTGTACACGTAATAATGGTCAACATTTAAGTGCGTGCACAATTAGGTTTGAAAATTGTCACACGTTCTGGGTGCGCTGTCAATCTGCAACGTCCCCTGTTTCAATATGATAGTATGTACAGCAGCAAGGAACATGGAGGGTCCCACCCTCCGATGGCTGGGGGGGGAGTGGTCCGTGAGAGGATAGTGGTAGAACATCCACCTGATATTGTAACCGTGGTGTAAAGTACAAGTTGCACAAATGAAAGGGATGTCCCCTCAGTGGGGTGGTGCTAGAGAAGGGGGGGCAGGGGAAATCGGGGTGGGGAGAGGGTAGGCAGAGAGGGCCGGGA
>NW_017309049.1:11310-23879 GCF_000935625.1 Nanorana parkeri
TTGAGGTTGAGGAATTCAGGGGACCGAATGTACTCCATCCAGGGGAGCCATGTATGGGAAAAGGAAGCGTTGTTGTGTTTGAGGGAGCTTGTGAGATCTTCCATGAGGTATATATCGTGGATGCGGTCCAAGACCTGTCCTATGCGGGGGGTTCGGTTTTCTTCCAGAGGGCTGAGATTCATGCCCTGGCCGCGTTGATTACATGTCTGATGAGCAAGCAGGTTTAAGCATGTAGGGGGATAGTGTTATGGTGCAGGAGGAGGATGGCAGGGTCTCGGAGCACCCGGAAATTTCTGAGTAAGGGCGCATACCTGGTCCCAGAACTGCCCGAGGGCCGGGCAAGTCCAAAAGATGTGTAGCATATCCGCGGACGGTTGCTGGCATCGCCAACAGAGGTCAGGTGAGTCGGGGAACAACGCGTGGCAGGTCTGTGGAGTGCGGTACCATCTAGTTACAATTTTGTAACCCGACTCCTGGTATCTGTTGCTGATAGAGGAGCAGAGGAGCGGTATGAAAGGGTGAACAACTTAGTCGCGGCCTCCGGGTGATATTGATCTGGAGGTCCTCCTCCCATCTCTAAAGGAACCACAAGGGTGGGGGGTCTGGCATTTGGGTCAGTAGTTTGTAGCAGAACTAAAGAGTATGTCGGGGAGAGCTTGTTTGTGTACAGGGCTGCTCGAAAGGGGTAAGTGGCCTATTGGTATTACGTACGGGGGGGGTAGTGTGCAGGAAGTGGGTCAGTCACATAGTGGACCAAAAGTCGAGAGGGCCGTATTTCGGATGGGTGTGAAGGTCATTGGCGAAAGGCCATGTTGAGGCTGACATGAGGTGCATGGCTTTATGGATGCCCAGTCTCCTTAGTTCAGGGTAGGTGTGGGAGCCAATGCCCGGGGAAATGCAGGGTTGTCAAGAATGGGGAGGAGGGGTGAAGGAGTAGAGGAGAGTAGACCCTTAGCAAAGGTTGCCCGTGCTATTTTCAGGGTGGGGTTGACGGTAGGATGCAGGCGAAGTGGTGCAGAGCACCAGGGGAGGTTAGCTAGGGGGGCCTCAGCAGCCGTCTGTTCCAGGATAACCCAGAGTTTGGTCGTGGAGTTACAGCACCAGTCGACTACCCGCGTCAGATGTGCCGCAATATAATACTGGTACACATCTGGCAGGGACATCACGACCATTTGTTTGGGATCCTGTAGTATGTCGTAGTTCAATCGAGACGGTTTCCGCGACCAGGCGAATTCTGTGAAGAGTGAGCGGACAGCGCGGAAGAAGGATGGGGGTATGTGTATCGGTAGTGCCTGAATGGGGTAGAGCAGGCGTGGAAGTATGGATGTTTCAGGATAATGTAGCGCCCCATCCAGGAGAAGGTGTTTTTGGTCCACGCCTCCAAATCTGCTCGTACATGGGATAGCAGTGGAGGGAAGTTTAATGCATATGCTTGTGTCAAGTCTTTGGGGAGTAGAATGCAAATATATTTGATGGCGTTAGGGGCCCATTTAAAAGGGACATTTTTGTAGGACCCTCCGGAGGCGAGCGCCCGCGAGTGAGACATGAAGTGCCTCGGATTTATGGGTGTTAATTCTGAAGTTAGTGAGCATACCATACTTCTTCAATTTCTGAAGGAGAACCGGTAGAGAGATATCTGGGGCAGATAGAAAAAAAAAAAGGAGATTGTCTGCAAAAGCAGCAACTTTGTGGTTTGTGGGGCCCGTTGATATTCCCTTGGATGTCTGGGTTTGGAATTCCCAGCCCACCCGGTCGAACGCCCTCTCAGCGTCCGTGGATAAAATTTCGCACGGAATGGCATTCGATCTAGTGGAGTGGGGATCCCCCAAAGCCCGCGTGGTGTTGTCCCTCGTCTCCCTGGAGGGGACATATCTCATTTGATCAGGGTGTAGGATTCCCCCCAGGTGAGGTACAAGTCGGGTGTAAAGAATTTTGGCAAAGAGTTTGCTGTCCACGTTGAGAAGGGATATTGGCCGGTAGCTCGGGCAGAGTGAAGGGTCTCTACCCTCCTTGGGTAGGACGGTGATGTGTTGCCTAAGAGACTCCGGGGGTGAAACTCGGTCATTGCAGATAGAATTAAGTGTGGCTAGAAATGGCGTGGATAGAATAGGGAGGAAGAGTTTATAATATGTCAGAGAGAAGCCGTCCGGGACTGGTGCCTTGCCAGGCTGGGTGAATTTAAGGGCATGCTCCAGTTCTGACACCGAGATAGGGGATTCCATCAATAAACTGATGTCTGATGAGAGGGAGGGCATGCCAGATTGTTGGATGTATTGCACTACATGTGATAAGTGGTGCGTGGAGTTCTGGGGAGATGAGGAGTGGGAAAGGTTGTAGTAATCAGCGAAGGCATCCTCTAGGTCCAATGGGATCGAGGATTTGGCACCTGATGCCAGGGAAATAGAAGGAACAAATGTCCGGGTATGGTGCTTGCGCAGGGCTCTAGCGAGGTATATGCCACACTGATTGCCGTATTCATAAAATGTGCCCCGGAATTTGAGCAGTGCGGGCCTAACTTTATTTGTGCATAAGGCACGGAGTTGTTCCCTTATCGTACGTAATTAGGCCACAATAATAGGGTCGGCAGAGCGTTTGTGGCGGGTTTCAAGGGTGTGGATCTGGGTCAGGAGGTCAGTCATGTCCCTCATTCTCTGTCTCTTAGTTCTGGTGCCTTGGTCTATGAGTAGGCCCCTGACAGTAGCCTTGTGTGCCTCCCATATAGTGTATGGGGGGGATATCCGGTGTGGCATTCTCCGTTCCAGGTAGCCGGTAAACCCAGGTTCCTGGAGTAGGGAATCGCTCAGTTTCCACTGCCAAGGGCCTGGGGAGGGGCCCCCCATGTCCAGGGTGAGGACAACGGGAGCGTGATCAGACAGAGTGATGTTCCCTATACCCGTATGGTGGATCCTGGAGAGTTGACTGTGGTGGACTAGAAGGAGGACTATGCGGGTGTAGCTTTGATGCAGAGAGGAGAAGGTGTAGTCTCTAGAGGAGGGGTGTTGTACACGCCAAACGTCTATGAGTTGGTGGGAGAAGAGGCACCGCTTTAGGCGCCGTAGAGTGTCAAAGGAGAGATGGGAGGAGGCTCTCGAGGAGTCCATGTCAGGGCCCAGGAGTAGGTTAAAGTCGCCCCCGAACACTAACATACCCTCCCGGAACTCCGACAGTCTGGTCAGGACGCACTCTATAAACGTCATCACTTGGGACCCAATGGTGCCCTTCAAGAAAAGGACCCTGCCTTCTTCCCCCCCATGTTCCTCTAATAGTGTCCAGGGTACTGAGTGTGCGAGGACGATACTCACTCCCCTGGATCTTTTGTCTGGGGACCCACTATGGTAAGCAGTCGGGAATCTTCTATTCTCTATGTGCGGGATACATTCTATCTGGAAGTGGGTCTCCTGGAGGAATGCAACTTCGGCCCCCTGGCAGTGCAGGTCATTGAGGATCATTCTCCTCTTTTCAGGGGTGTTCAACCCCTTGACGTTTAAGGAGAGGACTTTGAGAGTTGCCATGACTGGAATAGGGGGCAAGGGGGGTGGGAGGAAAGGGGGAAGCAGGAGGTGTATGGGAAGATGTAAAGATGGGGTAGGAGAAGGAGAGGGGAGGGGAGATAGGAGTGCCTACCGGAGGCATAGAGGGTAGGTGTGGAGTCTACTAAATCTAAGAGGGCTGGATTACCAGCCAAGTGGATCACCGCTGCCACTAAGGTGGTCCCTATCCTATTGGGGGATAGTAGGTAGGCTAAAACAGTGTGTGAAGAAATAACCAAGTAGTATAACAGAGTTAAAGGAGAAGTATGAGGCGAGTGCTTTTCACTCACCTCATAGTTCTAGCCGACCTGTGAAAATGAGACTGTCACAGGTCGGCTCAGTAGTTCGGGAGGTGAGCGAACAGTTACCGGCGTTCGCTCACCTCTCGATCTTGTCACGGCTCCCTGCCTTGACAGGGGAGGGGCTGGATTCCCCCCTCCCTGCTCCGATCCGCCAGCGCTGACTGAAGGGACGGGGGCGGGTACAGCTGGCTCTGAGCCAGCTGTCAGTCATGCAGGTGGGCGGATCCCGGCACAATTGTCGGGATCCGCTTCAGCTGTGGCGTCTCAGTATACCGCGAGCTGTAGCTCACGGTATACTGAGCCTAGGGTGAAGGGAGGGAGCTAATTTGTGTCCTCCCGTTACCCTAAGGAGAACTTAACCCCATAGTTCTCCTTTAACTTCGTTTAGTATGCAAACAGTGAGCTGCTGTCAACCGCGCCATCCGATAAACATATTAAATGAGGAACAAAATAAAATAGCAAAAAAGAACTGGTGTAGACAGTAAGTGAAGCATCATAAATAGGAACCTTGGGGGTCCCAGCATCACCATAGTGGCACGAGGGCCCCCATATCCGCGTACAAACAGGTGGATGGGTGGGCAGACCAACTAGAGGCCTAGCCCCCCCACACATCCCACGCGGAAGGCGGTGAGACCCCAACATAAACCAACAGTGTAGAATCATTAAGGCCTGTAGGTATACATCACCCAGGGGCGGAATGGCTCAGAGTGCAACAGCACTCAATGTCAGTTCACTGGGGTCTGGGTAAAGATGGTGGACCACCACGTATACAGGAGGCAAGGAGGCGTCAGAAAAGTTGGTTCCTCAGAGTCCAGTAATGGGTGGAAGGTCGTTAATGCTGAGTTTTCACATTTCTCTGGAAGTGGGGTCCCATCCGTCACCTCGGGGAGCTACATCCACAGTGGGAGGTACCGGCACCTTGGGTTGGTGTCTGGAGTTGGATAGGGCCCGGCGACGGCTGCGTGTAGTAAGGTACACGGCAAAGTACATCCCTTGGGCGGACGTCCCGGTCAGTACGTGTGCCTTCCACCCGATGCACCCGATCCAGCTCCAGTGTTGAGTCAGGTGGTTTGTCCAAGGTCATGTTGAGAATCTGGGTCACCGATGTTCTGAGGTCTGTAGATGTAGTCGTTTCAGGTATGCCGTGCAACTTCACATTGTTGCGGCGGGAGCGGTTCTCCATGTCGTCATGTGCCAGCGCCATGAAGGTGAGTCAGGTTTCTTGGTGCAGGACCCTGGACTCCAGCGCAATCAACAGCTGAGAAACACCATCATGCTCTGTGTGTAGTGAGGTGACCCGGTCCTAGAGTCGGGGGACCGTGGTCGTGATGCCCCATATGTCCCTTTTGAGGGGCGCCTCCATTTTGGAGACCATCTCCGACATGTCACGCTTGGCCGGGAGTGAAAGCAGGATGGATGACATCTCACCTACAGAGAGTAGCAGCTCGGTGCTGGATGGCATCGTACTGCTGGCGTCCCCTGGGTGCAGTAGGGGGTTGCATGAGTTACGGGTGGTGTCTTCCGGCGGTGTCACGCGGCCGTTCAGGCTAGGTGGCGGGGGAGATTCCGGCAAGTCCCGAGGCGTAGGCGTTGCTGCAGGCCGCGACGGCTCGTATGGCGCCATGCGGTTTGCCGTGGCGGAGTGAGTGGAGACGGATGGGGATGAGTGATGGAGGTCTCTGGGGTTCCTCCCGGTGCCACTTCCAGAGGATTTGCCCTTTTTTGACATTGGGTAAGGTAAGTGGAGTTACGATCAACTGCACGATGCTCGGAAGGCAGCGGAGCTCAAAGATTTAGCGTCCTCACACCGCCATAGCCAGGCCACGCCCCGTCGGCATCTCAGTACTGTGTTGGATACAGACGCTGACCATTCCTGTGTGGCTGTTCCCTCTTGGAGAGCTGATTCTCAACCCAAGGACTCAAACTCTGGCTTCAGCCCTAATGGGCAATATTGCAGTGGACCGTTCATACGCAGCCCAGCTCACGCTCAACCCTGCTGCTTCTGTGGACATTCACACCATGAACCGAGGCTACCATCCCACTTAAAGGAACGGTGGTATTCCCTGGACTCTCCCTCTCTATCTCACTGGATCCCCACACTACAAAAACGCAAGCATCATACACTGTGACCAGTGATGAGAGAGTGACTTTATGCACGCTGCAGATTCTGGGTTGATGACAGAGTTAGGGGCTATGTTGTGAATACTACTGTCAGTAAAATTTGAATACAATGATTTAAACTGAAATCATTTCTTTTGTGATTAGATTAACTTTAAGTTGGACGCTATCCGCAGTTGAGTACCATGCAGGTGTTTGCCACCCGTTACTACAGATCTTACAATATCTGTGTTTTTATGTGAAATATCTCTGTAATTTTATGAGATCTAACATTGAAACCACTTGATCTCACCAGATCTAATGAAGGCCTATCAGCCTGAATGAAATTTTACCAGAAAATTGCATGTGGGGGGGCCAGCTCACCCATATGTAATACCAAATATTCATAATTTCTCTGTAATTATATGAGATCTAACGTTGAAACCACTTGATCTCACCGGATCTAACAAAGCCCTATCAGCCTGAATGAAAGTTTACCAGAAAATTGCATGTGGGGGGGCTAGCTCCCCCATATAATGCCACCTAATATCTGTGTTTTTATGTGAAATATCTCTGTAATTATGTGAAATCTAACATTGAAACCACTTGATCTTAACGGATCTAACGAAGGCCTATCAGCCTGAATGAAATTTTACCAGAAAATTGCATGTGGGGGGGCCAGCCCCCCTTATGTAATACCAAATATTCATAATTTCTCTGTAATTATATGAGATCTAACGTTGAAACCACTTGATCTCACCGGATCTAACGAAGGCCTATCAGCCTGAATGAAATTTTACCAGAAAATTGCATGTGGGGGGGCCAGCTCCCCCATATAATGCCACCTAATATCTGTGTTTTTATGTGAAATATCTCTGTAATTATATGAGATCTAACGTTGAAACCACTTGATCTTACCGGATCTAACAAAGACCTATCAGCCTGAATGAAATTTTACCAGAAAATTGCATGTGGGGGGGCTAGCTCCCCCATATAATGCCACCTAATATCTGTGTTTTTATGTGAAATATCTCTGTAATTATATGAGATCTAACGTTGAAACCACTTGATCTTAACGGATCTAACAAATAGCTTCCAAAATAGCTAACTGTTTGGTCAATTTTTTGATAAGAGGGGGCTGATGACGGGTTAGCCCCCCTGCAAATAACTGTTAATATCTCTATTTCTGTGTGAGATCTAACGCAAACAACAGAGATCTAAGCTGATCTAACTAAGATCTAACCAACTGCATATGTTGTGTTCAAACATTTTGATATGGGGGGGCTAACCCGGCTGAGGTTATGGGAACGTGTCCAGAGAGTATCTGTAAATGGCACCTTTTCAGACTGGGCTAGTGTCATGAGCGGTGTGCCTCAAGGATCTGTGCTGGGTCCAATACTGTTCACCTATTCATTAATGATATCGGGGAGGGAATAAATAGCCATGTTTCCGTGTTTGCAGACGATACAAAAATAGGGAGGGTACTAGAAACGGATTGTGACAATATAACATTACAGGAGGACCTGGCTAAAATAGGGGAGTGGGCAATAATATGGCAGATGAGGTTTAATGTCGATAAATGCAAAGTAATGCACTTTGGAAATAAAAATAAACAAATGGGCTATACCATCACGGGTATGCCGCTAGGGAAGTCAGAAATAGAAAAAGATTTGGGGGTCATTGTAGACCGCAAACTGAATGGTAGCTTGCAGTGCCAGGCTGCAGTAAACAAAGCTAGCAGGGTCTTGTCCTGTATTAAGAAGGGGATGTATTGCAGAGACGAGTCTATACTTGTGTCTCTATATAGATCGTTGGCTCGACCACATCTGGAGTATGCGGTCCAGTTTTGGTCGCCGGTACTGAGAAGGGATGTCCTTGAACTGGAGAGAGTCCAGCGGAGGGCAACAAAACTAATTAGGGGAATGGAGGACCAGAGCTATGAGACAAGGCTACTGAACTTAAACATGTTCACGCTGGAATTAAGGAGATTAAGGGGGGATATGATTTTCATGTACAAGATGTTCAATGGTGACGGCAACATTGGCAACAAACTGTTTAAGATTAACTCCATTACAAAGACTAGAGGCCACCACCTAAAGTTGGTGGAGAAAAAATTCCAGCACAATGGGCGAAGGGGGTTCTTTACAGTAAGAGCAGTTAAGGTCTGGAACTCATTGCCACCGGCAGTGATTTCAGCTAAGAGTGTAGAATTGTTCAAGAAACTTTTGGACGTTTTCTTGAGGGACCGTAATATTCAGGGATACAAGTATTCTTAAGAATGAGATAATGCGTGGACCTATATGGGTTGGACTTGATGGGCGTATGTCTTTATTCAACCCAAAATACTATGTAACTATGTAACGCATTGTCATCCCGACATGCATTTTTACCACTTGTTACATTACTATCCTTCTCAACAGTAGTAATGTTGAAACCCCCATTTGCAATGGAAGAAAACACATCATCATAGACATTTTTAACTCTTGCTCTCCATTTCCCTGTATACTGAGCAAAGGCAAGTCCCTGATAGAATGTCCCATGGGTCGCTCAACTGGCGTTACTCAAATCTCACACATAAGGCTACCGTCAGTCTCTTTGACTGTAGGACACACAGTTCCAGCAAACAATTCAGCAATGTCAGTCTCACCACCCCTCTCAGACACTGTGTATAACTTCATTTGAGAGCGTTGGTTTTGTGTTGACATTGTCCAGTCATCTTTGGCGCCCCCTGTGGGCTCCAGGGAACTTTCCCATGCGTTGCTATGCACAACTGCACACACATTAGCCTCATGGCTTGGACTGGTTTGGTCTCCTGCCCAACAGTACCTCCAGGGGTACCCCAGAGCATGTTGCAGACTTATGGTCCAGTTGACCACATCCAAAACATGGTGAAGGTTGTGGTGGACCCCACATCTCATGGCATGTCATCCTACTATGCCCCCACTGACCACACAATGTGCAAGGTGATTTTCACCCAAAAGATTTCTCTGCATCTCTTTCCAGGCACGCTGAAGCTTACTCCGATTCTGCTGGGCTTAGTCTCTACCGTCGTTTCTCTCTCTGGTCACTATGGGAAATGACACTCTCCCACTGGCTCCTTGCTGGGCCTCTCTTTCACTCAGGAATCTTTCTCCTGACAACACCTTCTCTCCTGTTACTACAGGAGATGGCACTCTCCCTCTGAACACTTGCTGTCTCTTCTCTCCAGGCCCCTTTGCTCTGCCCCATTCCTCTGCAGGCAAACTCCATGACATGCGGTCAGATTCGGAGGGCAATTGATATTGTGACTATACTGCATTTGAGATGGGATGGTAACCCCTCCCAATCTGGGATACTTGTGTCTATTGACCTACAGAAAGCTTTTGATTTGGTATCCTGGCACTATCTCTTTCTTTTGCCGGAAAGGTGGGGTTTCGGCCTTTTCTTTCTGAGAGTATTGCGGGCGGTATACATTAACCCCTCCGCACAAATTAAGACGCAGGGATATCTTTCAGATCCCATCTCTATTTTTCAGGGTGCTCGACAGGGATGTCCGCTCTCTCCACTACTTTTCGCTTTGGCTATTGAACCCCTGGCTATCGCCATTCGTGAAAATGTGGACATTAAGGGGTTGTTGTGTGGCATTCAGGAACACAAATGTGCCTTGTTTGCCGATGACCTATTGTTATTCCCTACAGCTCCTTTGACTACACTTCTTAACGTTCTGAAACAATTGGATCAATTTTCCAAAGTTTCGGGTCAATACATCTAAATCTCTAGCTCTTAATGTAAATCTTCCTCAGGAACTCTGGTCTAGATTACCTGATCACTTCACTTTCACTTGGTCCACCGATGCTATACAATACTTGGGGATTAAGCTCACTTCTTCCTTCTCCCAACTGCACTCCTCTATTTCGCCAGCTTCTAGAGGATATGTCTAGATAGAAGTCTTGTAATTTGTCTTGGCTTGGTCGCATACACGCAATTAAAATGACCCTTCTTCCTAAAATTTCATATTACTTTAGAGTTTTACCCATTGCCATATCTAAACCTGACCTTTTGAAATTTCAATCCTCAGTATCAAAATGTATTTGGAATGGCAAGCGACCCAAGTTCCCTCAAGTGGCACTTTATCAATCTAAAGGATCTGGCGGACTGGGTGTTGCTAATTTTTATCAATACTACAGGGCAGCGCGGATTGCACAACTTTCCTCAGTATATGATCAGGGTTATCTCCCTGACTGGATCTCTATTGAATCACTCTCTGCCTTGGGCTCACCTATCGAGTTGTTAAAGTGGCTTACCCTGAGACAGAGACCGGTCATTTTGGCTCCAACCCTATCTCACTCTCTGGCCTTGTGGGACTCGGAATGAGGGCTTAGTCTCATCCCATACCCCTCTGGTGCCCGCTCTCTGCAAACCCAATTTCCCTCCAGGTAGACACTCTGGGGCATTTCACTGGTGGCTGGACAATGGCCTCTATCGTTTCGCACAATACTTTAGGGTACGGAAACCCTTAACTTTGATGTTACATATATTCAGTTGCGTAACTAGTGACCTCAGGGCCCCGGTGCAAGAATCCATGAAGGGCCCCCCCCAAGAGGAAAAGAATTAGGTAATCAGCGGTTACTAGGGGCCCCGCAGAGGCGGCTTTAGAGTTTGTGAGGCCTTAGGCAAAACTCAAATGTGAGGCCCCACTTACAACCATAATGAAAATGTTTTAATTGAACTGTGATAAATTCCTGTCTGACATCACTTCCTGTTGGGCAGCTTTAAAAATAAACAAATACCTGTGCTGAAGCGCTCTAAGAATGAAACTAGCAAGCAAGCAACACCTGTCTCCTGTGTCCTAACTCTACATGACTCACAGAGGTACTTCCAGTCCTTGCACAAAAGAGCGTAATACAACTGTGCTTTTAAGCACGGGGGAAATTCTTTGTGTTTGACAACACTATGCCCTCATATGTAGGGTTACTGGAGTTCGTATCCCGAGGGACGCGCAATACGTTCTACTAAATCGCCCTATTCCGGGACTTTCTAATGCCCAGGACAAACTGATATCCTTTTTCTTCCTGGCTGCTAAAATCATCATAGCTAAAGCCTGGAGGTCACCAACAATACCCTTTCAACAGGTTAAATTGAAACTGTCATGGATAATGGTTCATGAGAAGATGCAGAGCATTCTCATTGACACGGAAAAGAGATTTGAATCAATATGGTCCCCGTGGATGCTCTATACTGTATAAACTAAATAAATAAACTAAAATTAAGAATACAAAAAATTAAAAGTTTAAAAAAACACAGCCTCCTGAGACCCACAGCCTCCTAAAACCCTTCACAGCCATCAATTTTCCATTATAGTTGTGAGTGGGGCCTCATGTTTATGTTTTGCCTGAGGCCTCGCAAATTCTAGAGCCACCTCTGAGTAAGTGAATCACACTGCTGTTAAAGGGACCCTGCAGAGCCCAGCATAGATTCTGCACAGCCCACCTGAAAGTCTCAGGTGGGCTCTGCAGGATCTGTGGTGGCATCTATGGTGGGTTCCGCACGGTCTCAGGGGGGCTGTGCAGGATCTCTGGTGGGCTGTGCAGGATCTCTGGTGGGCTCTGCAGGATCTCTGGTGGGCTCTGCAGGGTCTATGGTGGGCTCTGTGGGATCTATGGCGGGCTCCGCAGCGTCTCAGGGGGGCTCTGCAGGATCTGCGGTGGGCTCTGCAGGGTCTATGGTGGGCTCTGCGGGGTCTATAGTGGGATCCGCAAAGTCGCAGGGGGGCTTTGCAGAATCTGTGGTGGGCTCAGGAGGGTCTATGGTGGGCTCCACAGGGTTTTAGGGGGGCTGTGCAGGATCTGTGGTGGGCTCTGCAGCCTGCAGAGCCCACCAAAAATCCTACACACCCCCCCGCGAGACCTGCAGTGCCCACCAGAGATCCTTCACAGCCCACCTGAGACCCCGCAGAGCCTACCACAGATCCTGCACAGCCCCACTGAGACTCTGCAGAGCACACCATAGACCCTGCAGAGCCCACCATAGACCTCACATAGCTCACCATAGACTCTGTAGAGCCCACCACAGATCCTGCAAAGCCCTCGTGAGACCCCGCAGAGCCCATCTGAGACCCCAGCTTTCCTGCTATGCTAATGGTGGAACAGGTCAAAAGCTGAGTACAATGTGTACACTGTATCCAGCGACTGACAGGTCATGCAAAAAGTTAAAAACAGGAAGGGGTGGGGAAAATTTAGTGTTGAATCAGTTTTTATTAGCATTTTTAACAGAATTCAAACAATCGGTTATCAAAACTCACCATGTAAAAAACATGACATCGGGAGTCAAAAGTATAAAAGTAAAACGTCAGTGGGCTGGTATTGACATCTGAAGATATTTATACATGGTGCCATAGGTCAGACAAAATAGCGCACATATCTAAGGCACTTAAAGGGTGTGAGAGGGTCATGGCACAAGGGGCAAACACCCATTTTGTCAAAACGTATCAATGTATAACTGTTAAAGCAGCCCGGTACGGGTTAACCTATCGCTATCAGTATCAGTACCGCATAAAATAGTCTCCAAACGAACAGTTTGAATAACAGTCTATACCAGAAAAAGAAAAAGGGGGAAAGGGGAAAAAAAGTATACAGAGGAAAGATAGAGAGAAGAGAACTGA
>NW_017309049.1:23911-34263 GCF_000935625.1 Nanorana parkeri
ATATCACGAGCGAGGGTGTACACAGTGAGCACAGTCCTCCCGTAGCTCCCTAGGTTAATATGGCCATAGGAAGGGCTGGAGGTCGGCAGAGGAAGAGATGTGTATCCATATACTCCATTGGAACAGGAACTTAGGGAAGGTATCAGCGTCATTCGCCAATAGCTCCTCCATGTGCATTATGTCGTTGACCTGGCTAACCCACATGGAGAGGGGTGGGGTAGCTGCTTTTTTCCAATACAGGGGAATAACTTGGCGGGCTGCGGACAGAAGATGTCTAAATATCATATTTTTGGGGGTCTTCCGGGGGCCCGGAAGGAGCGACAAGAAGGCAATAGCTGGTGAAGGTGCTAAGATATCCCCATATAAATTATTGTAGACCTCAAACATTTTTTGCCAAAACGAAAGGATCAAAGGACAAGTCCACCAAATATGCAGATAAGTACCCCTTACCTCGTTACACCGCCAGCAGGTCTCTGGAGAAGAAGGGAAGATCTGATGTAAGGAGACCGGGTCTCTATACCACCTTGTGATAATTTTGTAGTTATTTTCCTGGGCATATGAGGAGACAGACGATTTATGAGTGTAGTGATAAATGGTGTCCCAGTCTGAGTCCGACAAGTCATTGTTCAAATCATCACGCCACTGGGCTCGGGAACCCATAGTCACCTGATGAAGAACATCTCTCAGCATCCCATAAATGACTGATATAGTGTGGCGAGCCCGTTCGCTTGAAGCAATCATGCGTTCAAAGGGTGTCAGCGGTCTGTGAGTTTGTCCAGAGATATATAGGGTTGTACAAAATCCAGACAGCTGCCGGTCCAACAGCCAATTTACTGGAGGACCCGGCAGACCATCTGCCGGCGCCACATAACGGCTAGTAGAAGGGTGTATGAAGTCCCTAGATGTAGGCCAGTCACCTCTCTTATAGCCCCCAACCGAGGAAATGGCAACCCCGGTGGGGAACAGGGGGTTATCAAATAAAGGAGAGAGCGGACTAGGCGTAGTAGATAGAGTGTGAGCGGGATAGGCACCGTGCCATGACCTCAATGTTGCAATCATGAGAGGAGATGGACGAGAGAATATAGCAGATTCACTAGGAGGATTCCAGGGTAGGGCTCTAAGATCTACCAGGCTCAGGTCCTGTTCAATCAGCACTGACGGTGTGGGCTGTGACGAGGGAGTTGAGAACCAATCTAAGATTCGGGTCAGGAGAACGGCTTTATGGTACATCTCGAAGTCGGGTAGTCCCACCCCACCCTGAGATTTATGTCTGCATAGGGTTTTATAACGTATACTGGAGTAACCCTTCTGCCACATAAAACGATTCACCATGGAGCGTAATGTACTAAAAAAGTGTTTCGGCGGGCTTATAGTAATAGTTTGAAAAAGGTATAGTAGTAGGGTCTCCATCTTTAAGGTGTCAATTTTGCCGAACCATGAAATCTTCACATTGTGGTATGACTCAAAACCCTTGCGAAGGGAGCTTAGAAGGGGTAAGTAGTTAATTTGAAAAAGATCCGACAGGTTACATGGGATGGCGATGCCCAGATATGTGAGGGACCGGGGTTGCCATTGGAAAGGAAAATTGCTGCGTAAAAGGGCAACCGTTGCAGGAGCTAATGTGAAGTTAAGGGCACTTGATTTTACCATGTTGATTTTAAAATTACTGAGCCTGCCAAATCTGTCGAATTCTCTTAGGAGAGCCGGGATGCTGATATGGGGACATGTGATATATAGAATTAAGTCATCCGCAAATAAGGACATCTTGTGATTAAAGGAGGGGGTAGGGATGCCGTGTATATCGGGGTTCGAGCGGATAGCCTGCGCCAAGTGTTCCATCACTATAACACAGACATCCCAACCTGCAAAACCTTATTTCAGGGAGGTTCCCGTCTCATTTCAGGGAGGTGCCCTTTCTGTTTTTTGGGGGGTTTTTTTTCAGCGGCTGTCGTCAGAATATAAAAGAAATAATAATGATAATATATATCTATATATATAGATATATATATATATATAACATGACCTTCCTCCAGGAGGCAAGCCTCACTCTGAAACTTTACCCACTGATATCTTACCGGAAAGGTTTACTCAGAGTAAACCTTTCAGGGAGAAAATGCCTCTCTCGCAGACATCAGGGAGCTGCTGTCCAAAAGAGGGAGACTCCCTGAACATCAGGGAGACTTGAGATCCCTGCTATAACATAAAGAAGAGGGGAGAGAGGACAACCCTGCCTAGTGCCATTGGAGATAGAGAATGGCTCAGAGAACGACCCATTCACCATAACCTGCGCTGTGGGGGAGGAGTAGAGAGGCATGATCTTGGAGAGAATAGCAGGCCCCAATCCAAGTTGGAGTAGAGCAGTGTTAAAGCCCCGCACATTTAGGGCAGCTAAGGCGATATGGGGGTTAGGCATTATGGGGGTCTAAGCAGCTCTATCTCGGCACCGTGTACATCCCCTGGGATAAGGAAGAAAGGGATAAGGGAGGGAACCAGAAGGGAGGAGACAGAAAAGCATCAGAAACATGAAAAGGAAGAGAGGAGAAACAAAGGTAGAGAAGTGCTCTCACGCCATCCAGTGGCGCAGAGAGAGAAGGGCATCGTGGTGAACCACTGTATGGTCCAGTAAGCACTACAAACATGCAAGAGGTCAGTGAGCGCACTCACTGACGACCTAAGTGGGGGTAACATGGTAAGCACAGGGAGGGTCTCCCGCTCTAGGGCACTTATATATAATATAAACGAGGTAGCCTAAGGCTACTAAAAAAAGAAAATTAGGGCATATAAAACAAAATGTATAAAATAAACATTTGTAAAAACAGCAAGTAACAGTATTAACGACAGCAGCAATTGTGGCTAGTAACCACAGCAAACATCCCCGGTGGGGCATCGGGTTTCAACCAGTGGATGGTTGGAGGCAGTCATCCACCGCAGAAAATCGACTCGTTCGAGACACTGGAGTCAAAGGAATGTAAAGGCGATAGGGCCAACCAGTGGCGGAACTACCGCCGGTGCAGGCTGTGCGGTTGCACTAGGGCCTAGGCCTGGGGGGGCCCAGCACAGTCCCAGCACCGGATCGGTGGCCAGCGGGCCCCCCATCTCTGCGCCGAGAGTGTCGGATCATCCGTTCATCCGACACTCCCGGCGCAGAGATGGGGGATTATCAACACCACAGGGTGCAAAGCTTGATGTCTCGTCCCGATGAATGAATGTCACCTTTCTCATCTCCCCCGCCATGCCCCAGGCATGGACAACACACAGTTGGTCTCTTTGATGAGCAATGCAATCAAGATTTGAAGATATCTGTTTGGCAGCTTTCGTACCTGAAAATGTTGTACACTCCAACAGATGGGGGATTTGTGGGTGTGCGGTACACAGCCCACATCCTGCAGATTGTCATAAGGGGTGCTTTAGATGAGGAAGAAAGAAGGTGTGGGAGGCTGTCCACGCTGCTGGACTCTTCTGGGAAGATGGCTGGACACTTCCATCGCAGTGTGAGGGACAGCCATCTTCTCATGCTACAACAGAGGAAGGCAGGCCTTCCAGAACACCGCCTTAAACAAGATGCAGTGATGAGGTGGAACGCCACACTGGCTATGCTGGAACGTATCCTGGAGCAGCAAAAGGCTCTCCACGCCATGGCCTATGAGCACAACATTGGCATTGGAACACCTCTAGGCAGGGAGGATTGGGCCATGGTTGTACAGGTTGTGGCTGTCCTAAAGCCGTTTCAGGCAGTCACCAAAAACCTGAGCCAGGAGAGAGCCAGCATAGAGCAGGTGCTACCCCTCTTCACCCATCTTCAAAACAAATTGGAGGGGTACGTGGAGTCTCAGGAATTGTTGCCTGGTGGTGGCCCTCTAACTGAGGTGACCACGGAGGTACCGAGCAGAATAGCCGAGCCGAACAGGGTGAACGGCAGCGAGTAAACTGCCGGAGCTTCGGCTCAGCTGATCCAGATGTTGGATCGACTGAGTCGAATTCCTTCTGCACTTCAGCTCAGCCGAACATGCAGAGCATGTTCGACTGAGCCGAAGTGCAGCCGATGTACGGCTTATTTCAGCTGATGTACGGCTGAAATCAGCTTCGGCTGGGATATTCACTCGGCTGCCTTCTGCAGCTTTGTGAATAACCCCCTTAATCTTTGGTGGTCAGCTCTTCTGAAACACAGGAGGCCCCAATCTCTGGTATGCACTGTTTGATTTTTCAAAGAATTTCAATGTTCCAGAAGCCGGTGGCTAATAATAGCTTTGCCTGTCAGTGTGCGTTTGCGTGGGCACATGCATGCCTGCGTGCGCACTTAGCCACGTGTGTGCGTAGGCACATATATGTGCACAAAGAGTCCTGGTGCCATTTGATGTCCTCTTGCTCTGCTTCTGTTTCTGTGTGTGACCCGGCTTCATGCTCGACTCTTCTACTTGCTGCCTGACTTTTGTCAGTGGTTTGCCTGACTACTCTTTTGCCTCTTGTCTTGTTACCTCATTGCCTGACTGCTTCTGACGCGGCCTGTCCCTGATTACGATCCTGTCTGATGAATCTTTACTGCACTGTCTGAAATGTATTGACCAGGCTAGTTTCTGACACTGCATATCCTGCACCTGCATTTATATACATTACTTGCGTTCTGTGTGGAGGAGGACTCGGGCGCATTGTGAACTCGGAAAGCGCTGCTGTGAACCAGAAGCAGAACGAGCCGAAGGGCATGCAGCGTGCAGGAGCTGTGGGACTGGAGTCTGGGGAGCTGGACAGGAAACCGGTGGCAGCGAGTGGAGCATGGAAAGAACGGGCGGACGGACGGACGGACAAAGGCTGCAGGATGATCGAAGGAGAGTGGCCGACGATTGGGATCGGAGGAGCGTGAGAGCGGAGGAGAGTGTGGGAGCCGTGAAAGTTGGAGCAGGTCGTATGAATTAGATTGGGGAGAGGGGCCATAAAGTGTGTCTCAGAGATTGTAAGGTGGGGCAGAGTGAATAGGAGGGGGGTGGTACATAGGGTGGGCAAAGGAGATTGTATTACATTGCATTGTATTGAATTGTTACCGTTTGTGTTTTACAGTATTATTATATTGCTCAGAGGCTGAGGGGACTGCGGTGGCACTTAAGGTATTAATAGAGTGCTAAGGCGTTTGCTAGGCATTAGCAGCAATATCAGTTAGGACATCTAAAACTTAACTACTGGGTATTGTGTATTAAGGGTATACAGTATATTGCTGGGCATTAAATATATATTGCTAAGCATTAAATATATAGAATATATAGACTGCTGGGCATAGAGTAATAACTGCTGGGCATAGTATTTAGCTGCTGGGCATAGAGTAATAACTGCTGGGCATAGTATTTAACTGCTGGGCATAGCGTTATAACTACTGGTTAAGTATAATAACTCCAGGGCTGTAGTGCAATAACTCTAGGGCTGTAGTGCAATAACTCCAGGGATGTAGTGCAATAACTCCAGGGATGTAGTGCAATAACTCCAGGGCTGTCGTGCAATAACTCCAGGGCTGTCGTGCAATAACTCCAGGGCCGATACCAATTGCCGATACTTTTTTTAAAAGGGACAGGTGACTTTAAATGATCCATAGTACAACTAAATGTTATGTACTCTGGATCATGATTTAACCTATTCATGTTAGCAGAGCAGAATTGTAACTCTATTGCTGGTGTGTAGTGGAGGTGTGTGCTGTATATATGTACTACATATACATTACACACGTCTTGTACACTATAGCAATAGATTTACAGCCAGCCCTGTCCCAGCTTCCTTCACTCACAGTTTCACTCCGATCCCTGTCGCCTCACGAGGTGCCTCTTGTAGTCTCGGATCGCTGCATTGCTTCTCGGTGCTCAGCTTGTGGGAGGCGCTCTCAATTCTGCCCTGCTAACATGAATAGGTTAAATCATAATCCATAGTAGTACACTGCAGTAATAGAGTTACAATTATCCCCTGCTAACATGAATAGGTTAAATCATGATCCATAGAACATAATAGTACATAAAATGTAGTTGTAGTACGGATCATTTAACCCATTCATGTTAGCAGTGCAGAATTGTAAATCTATTGCTGCAGTGCATTCTATATGTACTGTATATGTACAGTACATATAGAATGCACTGCAGCAGTAGATCAGACAAAAAACTAAGCCCAGGCCCATCTTTTACTCACTGTTGCCTCGATCGCGGTGCCTCACGATTTTTCTCACAAGTCAGGACGTCATCGGTACTGAGCTGGAGAGGAGCGTCGCGTCACTGCTGCTCTGGTGGGCGGCTGCTCTGGCGGGCGTCACTGCTGCTCTGCCTGGAGCACCACCCACCTGAGCAGCAGTGACGCGACGTTCGGCGCGACGTGGTAAGTAAAAAAAGTGACAGTCTCTCCAGCCCCGCCGCCCGTACATGCTGCGAGTGGCAGAGCAGTGGGGAAGGAGCAGCACTATCTCGGGGTGGGGGGGCCCTCTTCTTCCTCTCTGGCCCCCCCAACAGGCGGAACGCCAGGTCCTGGTTGCAATTGCGACCACAGCATCCCTGGTATTGCTGCCAGTGCTGGAATTTGTAGTCCTGTATAGCTGGTGGTATTCTGTGTTCCTGTATAATCATTATACAGTTATGCAGAATACCACCAGCTATACATTTTACATAAAGTCAGCATACCACCCCCACCATCTCCCATCCCCCCTCCCAGCCATCACCCATAAGGGCTTACCTTACTCCTGCAGAACCTCTTTCTTCTGAGTCCTTGGTGGCCAGTGGAGGGGCGCAGGGGAGGGTCCTCACAATGACCCCAACAGCAGGATGTGGTGGCCTGGCAGTGCCTGCAGAGACTGTACAGGCACCACCAGGCTAAACACTCCTTGTAGTGACAGGCATTTACAGAGCCACCTGTCCCATCCCCGCACAGCAGCTGCCGGGACATACAGCTGTGACTGTCTGAGTTTACTGCAGTTCAGTGTAAACACTGAACCGCAATAAAGTCTGTGACTGCTGTATGTCCCCGCGGTCGCTGTGCGGGGATTTACTCTGTCACCAGTGCCGCGGTTGGGAGAGGCAGAGAGCGGCTCTATCTGGAACACAGCCGGCCCAGAGGACCCCACCACGAAAGGTAAAGTAAAAAAAAAAAAAACATAGTAGTACTTGTCAAAATGCCCTGTATCGGGCCCGATTTCCGATGCTAGCATCGGTATCGGGACATCCCTAGTGAATACTGTTGCACCAAATGTGAGCTAGTTGTTTGTTTGTAAACCCAGATTCTGGATCTAAACAACAAACTGGCAACACTGAGGAGCATAACCAACATGGAAAGGAGTCTGGACCTGACGCACCAGGCTGTGGTGGAGGGCGGCCTAGATGAGGAGGGGGGTTTGGAGGAGCAGGATCCCGAGGTGGGTAGTTGGGTTACCGTTCGAAGGAGAGGTAGAGGGAAGAGAGGTCAGTCCTGAACTGATAAACCCCAATAAAGATGCCAGGTTGCAGGATGTTGGGGATATTAGTTCAGGGGCGACACTGCTGGAGCAGGACGCCTCCTCTATCCGCAGGGGGAGTGATTGCTCCAGCAAGGATGGGAGCAGGATGGAGGGTCAGGAGAGACAGATCTTGGTGGTGGGGGATTCCATCATCAGGCTTAATCTGTCATCGGGACCGTGAGCGTCGAACAGTCTGCTGCTTACCGCGGGCTTGTGTTCGACACATTGAGGTACGAATGGACAGGTTACTGGATGGGGTAGGGAACGACCCAGCTGTCATGGTGCACATCGGCACCAATGACAAAATAGGAGGCAAATGGAGTGTCCTAAAAAGTGAGTTCAGAGACTTAGGTGCTAGGTTTAAGAGAAGGACCTCCACGGTAGTATTCTTTGAGCTATTGCCGTTGCCAAAAGCCACTCCAGAGAGACAGCGAGAGTTGAGGGAACTTAACAAGTGGCTCCGGAGCTGGTGTCGGAAAGAGGGCTTTGCTTTCCTGGAGAACTGGGCTGACTTCTCAGTCGGTTACCGGCTCTTCAGCCAAGACAGACTGCATCTTAATGGGGAAGGTGCAGCACTTTTGGGGGAAAAAATGGTTAAAAGACTGCAGGAGCTTTTAAACTAGATAATGGGGGTGGGAATAAAAATAGATGACATTAATATAGAACTAGTAAATACGGGGACAATTATTACAGAGGGAAGTAATACAAGGGGTGGACAGAGGGCTCACTCCAGTCAACACAGTCAACATAGTCAATATAGTGAATCCAATCGCCCAAGTTAATTAAATTAGTCGTAAACTAATTGTGGGTGTTTGTTATAAACATCTGAATATAGGGGAGGAGGAGGAAGCTCGCCTACACTCCCAAATAGAAATAGCTGGGTGTCATGAAGCCAGAGTTAGCTTGTGTGGCCGGAATGCTGGACGGGCACGTGCACATGCGCATCGTCCTACACAGATTGTGGGCGGCCGTGTGCCTCTACGTGGGCGTGCGCGCACCACGCCGTATGCACGGACGTGCACACACGCTCGTTCCTAATGATGGCGCCAAAAGGGCTATTTAAGGCTGAGACACCCAGACCTCCCTGCTGACTTCAGCTATTATCTTGCTCCTGATTCCTGTGAACCTGTTTGATCTCCTGCTACCGACCCAGCCTGCTTGACCTTGCACCTGTTCTGTGCTTCTTGACCCCGGCTTGTCCTTGACCTCTCTCCTGCCTGCTCCCTGGATACCGTGCTGCCTGCAAGTTACTGACCTGGCCTGTCTCTGATTACGTCCTGCCTTTTGATCTTGTACTTCACTGCTAGATTGTTGATGACCCGGCTTGTCTTACTCTGCTTCCAGGATCTTGTACCTCACACTGCATCCTGCTAAAGGACCCCTGCAACCTGCACGCAGCTCTGACAGGAGTCGCAACCTACCGGCACTTGTGCCCTTCCTTGTCCTCACGCACCTGTTCCCACCATCCAGGGGTGTTTGGACTGGAGCAGCAAGAGGAGCCACCCTCGTCATCTCAGGCTCCCCCCTAAGGTACGTGACAGTATCAGTCAGCTATTAACTGGAGCCTGAAAGCAGGGCCTCTATCATGGAAGAACTTTGCCAGCAGATCACAGCAGTAGCCCAGGCTGTGAAAGCACTTCAGGAGGGTTACTTCCAGCTCGAAGGTCACCTTGAATCACTTGCAAGAGCTTCAACAATAGCTCCCAGCACAACTCAGCCTTCCACACCGGCTCCAGACACAGTTGCTCAGACACCTACAGTCAGGATTCCAAGTGGCTATACCAGAAGGCTTCTCTGGGGATCGAAGTAAATACCGTGCATTTTTCAATGCATGTAAACTCCATTTTATGCTCCAACCACGCACTTTTTCTTCAGAGTCTGTAAAGGTGGGCTTTGTGATCTCGTTACTGCAAGGAGAGCCTCAGGCCTGGGAACATCGACTTCTTGAACAGGACAACTCTCTGTTGAACAGTACGATCTCCTTTTTTGAAGCCATGTTACTTCTCTACAATGACCCCTATTGAGCAGCTACCGCTGAAACTACATTGCACGCACTCCAACTGGGTCATAGACCAGCCGAAGATTATGTGGCCAACTTCAGAAGGTGGAGTGCCGCCGCAGACTGGAACGATACAGCTCTTCGCTATCAATTCCGCCTGGGTTTATCTGACGCCTTGAAGGATGAACTTTCCCGTGTGGAGTTACCTGAAAGCCTGGAGGAACTCATCTGACTCTCCATTCAAATTGACCGGCGCCTAAGAGAACGCAGATCTGAAAGGTCCGGTACGTCCCGCCCAACATGGATGCTGCCCAGAGTCTCTCCAGTTCCTGTCCCGGGTTCCTCTACTCCGATGACTACCACCCCAGCTGATCTACAGGAACCCATGCAACTAGGCCTGATCCGTGCCCCGTTGCTACGTATGAACTTGACCTAACAAGGCCTGTAAGTGTCGGGCTACTCACCTCATACTTCCTGTCTCCCTACAGCTTCCAGGAGGGGCACTCCAAACCCAAGCCATCCTTGATTCAGGAGCCTGCAGCTGCTTTATTGACCACAACGTTGTAGGAAAATACCAGATTTCCACCCAGACCAAGCTACAGAAACTCTCCATCCACCTTGCTGACGGATCAAGCATCAGTTCGGGTCCGGTAACGCACAAAACTATTCCAGTCGCTGTCCTGCTCGAGTCTGGTCATTCAGAATTACTCTGCTTTGATGTCATTGCATCCCCATTATTTCCAATAATTTTGGGGTTACCCTGGCTACAGGCCCATAATCCGCAAGTGAATTGGAATACAGGCCTGGTAACTTTCCAGTCTACATACTGTATACAGAACAGTTTTTGTCCATCGAGAGAGAGAGAGAGAGAGAGAGAGAGAGAGAGAGAGAGAGAGAGAGAGA
>NW_017309049.1:35257-47057 GCF_000935625.1 Nanorana parkeri
GAGAGAGAGAGAGAGAGAGAGAGAGAGAGAGAGAGAGAGAGAGAGAGAGAGAGAAAGAAAAGGGAGGCAGTAATTGAGGAGAGGGATTGAAAGGAAAAGAGTGAGAGAGATGGAAATAGAGTCTGTGTGAAGGAATGGAGCAAAACATAGAGTGTAAATTTAATGAGATAGTGTTAGAAAAATGAGATAGAGTCCTGGAAGAGAGGGTGCTTAGAGATACAGTGGGTGACAGCTCAGAGGAAGTGCTTTGAGAGATAGAGAGAAATGAGAATTATATTGAAAGTAAAAAAAAGAGAAAAAGAGAGATAGAGAGAAGAGAGAGAACGTGAAAGCTAAGTGTATGATTAGAATTAAAAATATACTTAAATATTGCAAGGGTAGAAAGGGAGTTCGAGGAAAAGAGAGTAAGTAAGAATGAAGGGAGGAAGGGTGAATAAAGGGAGAGAAAGAGCTTGGTAAAAGGAAATTAAAAAACAAAATAGAAACAAAGGAGAGGTAGAGATAGAGGTGTGGGGAGTAGAAAGAGAAAGCAATAGCATGAATGGATAATGAGAGAAAAGGAGTAAGAGCTTGTGTTGACAACTATAAACACAATGAGGGTTGAATGAGAGTACATGAATGGTGAAAGAGAGAAATGAAAAGGTGGGAATATAGAGAGGGATTGAAGGTAGAGAGAAAGAACGAGGGAGTCAGTAAAGGAATAGAGAGTAAAGGGATAGAGGGAGATGCGGAGTAAGGGGTGAGAGATGATATATAAAGAGTACAAATGAAGGGTGGAAGAAAGACAGAGTCATGAACAAAAATTGGAAGGTGAAAGATAGTGACATAGTGATGTTGAAGAGAGTGGAGAAAATCAAACCAGATAAAGAGTCAGATGAAAAGAAAAAAAATGAGTGAAGGAGTGTTGTGGAAATTTTACTAGGATGTTTTTTTTAGTATATTATAATATTGTCATCATGTCTCTCAGTGTCAGGCTTACTGCGTCACGCTTGATTGGAGCGTGACCCGGATGAAATCAGCACTGAGTGTAAACCATTGGAGAAGATATCTTATGCGTGGCGGAGCAGTGTTTTCTTAGCTAGTGTATGGACGCCAGCTAGGGCCCCTGCGCGATGAGCGGATTTATTGGCTTGGCGTGGATGCACTTGCTTTGAGGACATAGTATTATGTAAGATACATATCTGCCTTTTTGAAAGGAACGTGCGTTCGTATTTCTGATGCATCTGATCAGCGCGCTGGAGATAGTATGGCATTGTCCCTGCAGATAAGCTTCCATTCATAGGAATCATAGTAACGTTATTTGGCATTGCTCACTGAGCAGTGCTGGATAAAGTTCGCTCCAGTGTTAATGGGAGATTGTGTTTGTGGGTCTGGAAAGATGGCGACTGTGCATTCATGGGGCAAGGATGAGTCATGTTCTGCTCATCTGTTATCACTTCCTGTTTGACATCACTTCCTGTATGATTATTTTGTTGAGAGAATAAAAGCTGCTGGAGTCAGGAGACACACACTCTTGGAACAGAAGCTCCACAATGAAAGCATCACCTTTGTCTTGACTTTACATGACTACAGAGGTACCTCCGGTCCTTGCACAAAAGAGCTTAATACAACTGTGCTTTTAAGCACGGGAGAAATTCTTTGTGTTTGGCATACTTTGGCGCACTTTAGTGCGGCATGGATTTGTGGACGGCATCAGAGAGGAGAGATCCAGGACAGCTGCAGCCTTCAGGTACTGTGTGATACAGTACATTCCATATCTCTGATCTGTGTGACACCTGTGTGCCTCAGCCTCCACATCATATGTTATCTCTATTATTTAAATTATGGTAGAAAAAAAGTATGTGGAGGGGATGCTCAATGGGGGGAATAAGACATCCCCCGAAAATAAGGCCTAGTGTGTTTTTTTTGGGGGAAAAAAATATAAGACAGTGTCTTATTTTCGGGGAAACACGGTAGTAGAGAGAGAGAAAAGGTGAGACGATACAGACAGTGTGACAGTGAACCAGAGAGAGATTTAAGAGAGTGAAGATACAGAAAGAACATAACCAGTAGTGAGAAAGAGAGAGTGAAAAGATATTAGGCAGAGTGACAGTGATTGCAGAAAGAGGGGGAGAGAGAGAGAGATAGAGAGAGGGAGAGAGAGAGATAGAGAGAGAGAGAGAGAGAGTAAAGTGAGATAGAGAGGGGAGACATATTTAAATGTGAGTGAAAGGGGGGAATAGAACATAACAAGTAGAGTGAATGATAGATTGAACAGATATTGATATAGGGACAGTAAGTGCTGAGAATGAGAGGACAGAGTAAAAAGGGAGAGCGTGACATAAGACAGCAAGTGAGGGTGTGAGAGAACAGCGAGTGAACATAGAAAAAGAGTGTACAAGGAGGAAGATTCAACGAATCGAAAGAGATACATATTAAGTGATCCAGAGGAAAAAGAGAATATTAGATATAGAGTAAAGGGAGAGAGAGAGAGAGCGGATGAAAGGAGAGAGAGTGTAAGGAGAGTGAGTCACAAGAGATAAAGAGAGAGATATGGTAAGGGGAGAGAGAGTGAGGATGACTGGAGAGAGAGAGCATGAAGAGAGATATTACTAAGTTAGGAAGTGAATATATAGTGTAATCGAATAGGAATTTAGAAATATAACAATAACTGGTTAGATAGAGAGAAAAGGAGCCAGTGGCGTAACAACCGGGGAGGGCGCCAGCCGCCGGGCAGTGACAAGCGGGCGAGGGAGAGCAGTCTTCCCCTCTCACCTGTCACAGGAGTTCCAGCACAGTGCTGCGCTAGAACTTCTGTCTTGGAGGTGACAGGTTCAATAAAGAGAACCTGTCACCTCCAAATGCTATCACACAGGTGCTTGCTAGCTCCTGTGTAATAGCGATAAAGTTAAGTGAAAAAAATTATTAAAAATAAGTGAAAAATAATAAGAAAAAAATGATTTAATACTCTGGTTACGCCACTGAAAGGCGATTAAGATAAAGAGAAAGAAGGGAGAGAGTAAGTAAAGGGGATAGACTAAAGATTCCAAGTGAGTTAGGGGAGAGAGATTGAAGGTGTAGAGAGAGATAGAGTTTGCAGGTCGAACGAAAGAGGGAGAAAGAGAGAGAGGGAGCGAGAGACAGAGAGAGGGAGAGAGAGATAAAGTGAAAGGGGGAGGAGAGAGAGTGTGAAGGAGGAGAGAGAGAGAGAGTATATGGATAGAGAGAGAGTATGTTAAGGAGTAGAGAGAGAGAGAGAGAGAGAGAGAGAGAGAGAGAGTGTGTCAAGGGGCAGAACAGAGTTTAAAGGAAGAGAGAAACATTGAAAAGGGTGAAAGAGAATGAAAAAAAGGAGAGAGAAAGCAAGGAAGAGAGGGAGAGAGAGATAAAGTGAAAGGGGGAGGAGAGAGAGTGTGAAGGAGGAGAGAGAGAGAGAGTATATGGATAGAGAGAGAGTATGTTAAGAGAGAGAGAGAGAGAGAGAGAGAGAGAGAGAGAGTGTGTCAAGGGGCAGAACAGAGTTTAAAGGAAGAGAGAAACATTGAAAAGGGTGAAAGAGAATGAAAAAAAGGAGAGAGAAAGCAAGGAGGCAGTGAGGATGAAGGGAGGGAGAGAGGATGAAGAGTGGAAGAGAGAGAGAGAGCGAGAGAGCAAACATATGGTTGGACTGTGAGAGTGTAAAAGGAGAGGGGGAGAGACAAGGAGATTGAAGACAGAGAAGAAGTGAATGCAGAACTTTAGAGTGAGATTAAGAGAGATTGATAGTAAGAGAGTGTGGGGGAGGGGAGAGAGCAAATGGATAAGGAGAGAAAGTGAAGTGTGAAAATAGGGAGAAAGAGTAAAAGGACAGAAAATTTGAATGGAGAGATATAATGTAATGATGGAGACATAAAGGAAATTATGGTAGGGATAGAGAGATGGTGAATGCAGAGTGTGAAATTTAAAAGCAAGTACTAAGGTTGAGAGAGCGTAAAGGCAAAGGTATTGTTAAGAGGGATTTGGAGGTTGAGAATTAGTTTTGGAAGGTTTTGAGAAAGTGTGATAGGGAGATAGTGGGGAGAGAGAATGTGAGAGAGTTCACTTAGACAGAGAGAGTAAACGAAAAGAGAGGGAGAGACGGATAGAAGGAGTTAATTACAGATAAATGAGATAGGGTGATGAGATAGAGTAGACAAAGAGAGAGTGAATGGGAAGGGGATGAGAGAGAGAGAGAGAGAGAGAGTATAAAAGAGGAATATTAAAAGATGATAAAGTAAAAGAGAGTGAAGGGGGAGAGAGTTAGAGACATATGCATAGCAGAGTGAGAGGAAATGATGAGGGAGAAAATAGAGCAATGCATGCTGGTGGGACCATATGTTTGGATGTTGGAACATATCTTAAACCATGCTTTCCATTTTTGTATTTATTTCAATTTTTTAGATTAAAAATTGATTAGTACTCGACTTGATAAATGAAATCTATTCCATTTACGTAATAATTTTTTTCGACATCGATGGGAAATTAAATTGAAGACATTATAAATCCAATACTTATTAAACATTTGTTTGAGAAATAAAATATAAAAAAATATACAGGAGTATATATACATTAATATTTAAATTTTTAAAAATAACGGTGGAGTGCAATGGTTTATTACGAACGGCAGAGCGCACTGGAATTTTTGAAAAGGTGGAGCGGACTGGACTGTTCCCAACAGCGAAGCGCACTGGACTGTTCCTAACGGCGAAGCGCACTGGACTCTGTTCAACGGTGGAGCACACTGGAATCTGGAATCTTCCCTACAGCAGAACGCACTTGACTATTCACAACTGCAGAGTGCACTGGAGTCTTCCTTACGGCAGAGTGCACTTCACACTTCCCAGCGGCGTAGTGCACTGCACTAATCACGACGGTGGAGCACACTGGACTTTTACCAATGATAGAGCGAAATGGACTACTCTAAATGTTAAAGCGTACTGGACTACTACAGTCATTGTAAAGCACTGGACTCTTCCAAACAATTTAAAAAAAAAATCAAATCGTTGCGACGCAATGGACTATTTCTCACGCTGCGACGTAAATGACTATGACAAACGCTCCGGCTCAATCGACTCCTCAAAGCGATGCCACGCAATCTAGCATTCAAAAAGATGTAATTCAATAGACTAATCAAAAAACTGCAATGCAATTTACTCTGGCAATCGCTGCTACACACTAGACTATTGAAATCGCTGCTACGCACTGCACTCTTGCAATACACACTAAACTCTTCGAATCAATGCTACGCACTAGACTCTTGCAATCGCACTAAGCACTCGACTGTTGCACTCTATGCTACGCAGTAGACTATAGCAATTGGTGATACGCACTCGACTATCAATCGATGTTATGCACTCGACTCCTCCAATAGATGCTACGCACTAGACTCTTGCAATCGCGGCTACGCACTTCACTCTAGAAATCAAGGCTACGCACTCGACTATTGCAATTGAGGCTTAGCACAAGCCTCTGGCAATCGCTGCTTCACTCTCGATCGAGATTTTCTAAAGGAATGGTAATCTGAACTTTTAAACAAAATTAAAAATAAACAATTTTTTATACATAATCTTGCAAGTCAGTCGCAACACTAGTTACGTTTTGTTGTTAAGACATAGATCCCGGATGTTGATGCACAAGAACATAATTTATGAGTAATTGATTAGAGAATTCAATTTAGATTGCACTACTTAACAGAACACAAACTAAAATCTTATACTTCTTGTTAACCTTTATTGATATCAAAATAAAGTTTGACAGTAAAACAATAGTACATCAGTTATTATCTTTACTATTTGATAATTTGATGATTTACTAGACACTTAACTGGTGATTTAAATTTTAAAGTAAAACAACTTAGAATTTGGAAAAAATTACGTCTGGAAAAGTTGCAATTGAATTTGAGGGAAAATAAACATCCGGCAAGAGAAAGAAGGATAGTGAAGGTGCTTCAGGATCACTATCACAAGTTCCATTCTCCTTTCATTCAATTATTCTACTACAATGCTATATGGCTGTATTGACTAAGGTGGAGAAAGGAAGTGAGGACGATTTCGTGCAGCTGCTTGCAGTTTTACTTCAGGGAATACAGCCATGCCCGGCTTTTCAAAACTCAAAGACGCCTGATACCATAGGCTTCGAGTATGACCCACACAGCTACAATTGGTCGGCATCGACGTGAAGCGCAGGAAATCAAAGGAAACTTCTGCTGCACGTTGGAGGACGCATCGCTGTACCCGTATGCACCACCAACATAAGAAGAGGAAGTGAGCATTTAAATATGCTATGTGCTGTTTAAGACCTTATTATTTTTTGGCGCTACAATGAAATCTCCACTAGGCGTTAGATTAAAGACCTCTGCAATGTGCATTAAATTACATTACCGACCTCCACACTGTGTTTACACATTACCAGCCTCTGTACAGTACATGTGCTTTAAATTAATGATCTCGGTAGTACAGACATCTTCATTGCACTTTACATTATTGACCGCTGCACGGCCGACCTGTGTGTTGTGCGTTAAACTAATGACCTCTATGTTTCACATTGCTTTATTGACCTCTGTTCTATGCGTAACATTACTGACCAATTTAATGTGCATTACACTACTTAATTATGTACTGGGCGTTTCTTTATTCAAATCTGTACTGCTAACCTCTTTACTGCAGACCTCGACAATGTGATGTTCATTAATGTCCACTATGATGTGAATTACATTTCTGAGCTATGCAAAGAGGGTTACATTATTGACCTCTGCACATTGTGTTACATTATTGGCCGCTGCATTTTGCGGTTCATTACAGTACTCTGCACTAAGCTTGTAATTAGTGATCTCTGCACTATTGCCCTCTGCAGTTTGCATTACATTGCTTACCTATTTTATGTGCATTTCATTAATTACCTGTTTAGCGTACATTAGCTTGACTCTGCACAGGTGACCTCTGTAATGCTTACCTAAACACTCAGGCCCGGATTTCCCACAAGGCCACCGAGGTGCGGCCGCCGTCCAATCATGACGGGGCGGCCCGAGGCTCCGCCCACCGGCTCCGTAGTGTGCGGCCGCAACTCCTCCCCCCAGCTGTCAGATACTTCCTCCGGCGTCCAGTTAATGTGGATTGACGCCGGAGGAAGTAGGGGCTTGTTATCTCCTGTGTGATAGCAATAAAGTTAGGTGGAAAAAAAAATTACATTGATTTAAAAAAAAAAGTAAAAAAAATATTAAATAAAAAAACAAAATGTGCAAAAAAAAAAGGGGGGGTCCCCCCTAACATTCCTACCAGCCCCTTGATCCGAGCACTGGCCCGGCAGGCCCCTCCCTGCGCCTTACCAGGCCACGTGCCCTCGGCATTGGGTGGGTGTCCACATGCCGATGGGGACAAGGACCTCTTCCCCACAACCCTGACCCGGTAAGTGTGGGTGTCTGCAGGCAAGGGGGCTTATTTGCATCGGGGTACCCCTTTAATTAAGGGGGCACCCAGATGCCGCCCCCCTTGTGAATGAGTAAGGTGTACTTGTACCCCTACCCATTCACTAAAGGGTTAACATTCAATGTAAATAAACAAACCACAATTGTTGACAGTACATTAGATTAGTGAAAGTCTGCAATATGCATTACAGCAATGACCTCTGCAGTGTGCCCTACATTACAGATCGATGCACTATGCGTTACATAAGTGACCTCTGCACTGTGTGTTAATTACTTACATCTGCATTACTAATCTCTGTAATGTGCGTTACATTAACCAGTTGACATCCGCGGTGTTAAACCCCCTTCCCATCCAGGCCATTTTTCAGTATTCAGCGCTGCGGTACTTTAACTGACATGCTTACCTCTACACTATGCCTTTATTTACAGACCTCTGTACTGTGCGCTACATTACTGGGCTCTGCACTGTGCTTTGAGTTACTGACCTTTGTACTGCTGACCTCTCTACTGTGAGTCATACTGCTGACCTCAGGAACAATACGTCACAACAATGGTCTATGTAATGTGTGTCACACAGCTGACATGGCAGATTTAAGGCCGGGGCAGGGAAAAGGTTGGTAAGTGCAACTTCTGTCGACATGGTGGCCGTCAAGGGGGTACCGCCGATACTCATGTAAGGCGCCCGGGCAGCCTTAGGGGCACGCCCAGGACCCTTACATGAGTATCGGCCGCCGGTGACAAGTGAGGAGGTGGCCAGGCCCCCGCAGCGCAGGAGGAGGCCGGACGTAGCAGCGCCGGGCCCCAGCATTACCTATACAGGCATCGGCGCAGCTTTTCATCTGACCGGTCCAGCGCGCCACTAAGCCCAGAGTCCAGCACGTCACTAAGCCCAGATTCCAGCGGGTAGCGAAGCCTTGCGTCCAGTGGGTCACAAAGCCCTGCGTCCAGCGGGTCACGAAGCCCTGCGTCCAGCTCACCATTAAGCCCTGCGTCCAGTGCATCAATAAGCCCTGCGTCCAGTGCATCATTAAGCCCTGTGTCCAGTGGATCACTAAGCCCAGCGTCCAGCGGGTCACGAAGCCCAGAGTCCAGCGGGTCACGAAGCCCAGAGTCCAGCGGGTCACGAAGCCCAGAGTCCAGCGGGTCACGAAGCCCAGAGTCCAGCGGGTCACAAAGCCCTGCGTCCAGTGGGTCAAGAAGCCCTGCGTCCAGCGGGTCATGAAACACTGCATCCAGCGGGTCACTAAGTCCAGAGTCCAGTGGGTTAGTTCACACCATAAGCAGTGCGTTCCGGTCCAATTCAGGCCGGATGCACTATCTGCATTGGGGCCAACTCACTTTTTTTGCCGGGCTGGAGGGGGCGTGGCGGGCCATTGAAGTGAATGACATCGTAGCCAGGCCCCTGGGCGCAATGTGATCGCCCGCACGGGATCGCAAGGCACCCTGCAAGCACTATTTTGATCACACCGCACCCGAACGCACTGCAGGCACAAGGTGCCTTGCGTTCCCGTGCGGCCTCTCGCATTGCAGTCGGAGGGCGGGGCTACGGTGCCATTCACTTTAATAGCCCGCCACGCCCCCTCCAGCCCGGCAAAAAAGTGAGCCGACCGCAATGTGGGCAGTGCATTCTGTCCAGAATCGGACCGAAGCGCACTGCTTATGGTGTGAACTAACCCTAAGCCCTGCGTCCAGTAGACATGTGCGATTCATTTCTGAAAAATTGGTACGCATTTTCGTTTGTGGACAAATTTTCATTGCAGCAAAGTGACAATTAAAAAAAAAAACACATTTTATGTCACTTTGCTGCAATGAAACGAACGATACGAACATGAAACGGAAATGAACATTTGTACAGACTACCGCTAACGAATTTCGTCCGAATCCAGAAAAATGAAATAACGCAAAATCCGAATCAAAACAAGATGAAACGAAACAATTTTTTTGCCAGTGCACATGTCTAGTGTGCAGCGCGTCACGTATCCATGAGTCCAGCGGGTCAAGAAGCCCTGCGTCCAGCGGATCACAAAGCCCTGCGTCCAGCGGGTAATGTGACTGTGGGGGGACATTAGAGTGTAAGCTCCTCTGTACAGAGACTGATGCGACTGTGAGGGATTTGTCGTTCCCGGCTCCACGCGCACCGCACGCTTCATGCCACACGCCCCACCTCCTCCCCGCCTCTCCCAGCTCTGAGCTCTCTCTCGCCTCTGCCCGCCAAGATGACCACGTCGTTGCAGGGAGACTGGATTGTGGGGGAACGGCAGCTGCCGACAGTCCCAAGATCTCGGAAGTAAGTAAAATTGTTTGTTGTATTCCTCTATAGCTGATGGTATATTGCGCTGTATATGTACCATCAGCTATATTGAACCACAAATCCCAGCAATACATTATACACTGTATGTATATTATATTGCTGGGATTTGTTGTATTCCTCTATAGCTGGTGGTATTCTGCATTGTGCTGTATAATGTATTATTGCTGGGATTTGTAGTCCGCTATAGCCGGTGCCATTCTGCATTGATTGCTGTATAATTTTACACTATACATTTAACTATATTGCACACCACAGTTTTTTTTTTTGCTTCAACCGCTCCAAGCTTGAGTGACCGGATTGGCTCAGTGTTCTCTGTACAGCGCTGTGGTATATGTCAGAGCTATATACATGTATAATCATAGTGTGTGATTGTGGGGGGACATTAGAGGGGAAGCTCCTCTGTACAGAGACTGATGTGACTGTGGGGGGGGGCATTAGAGTGTAAGCTCCTCTGTACAGAGACTGATGTGACTGGCTCAGTGTTCTCTGTACAGCATTGTGGTATATATATGTCAGAGCTATATATATGTATAATAATAACAGTGTGACTGGCTCAGCGTGGCAGCAGTGCAGGGGGGCGGGGGTCCGGCCTAAAGCCATGTAAGGGGCCCCGAAATTTCTGAAGGCTGCCCTGGCTGTCGAGGAGATTGCAATACCTAGCTAGTAGCTCAGAAATAGCTATTTTTGTTTGGCAATTTATACGCTGTCTAAAATATAACATGAAAAAAGACATACTTGACAAACAACAAGATACTAGGTACTCGCCTAACAATTGGAACGCATTATAGTTTAATATAAGGTAGAAGATATGCAATATGACATACTTAATAAATACAATACTAGCTTACATTTTGGAAATACAACATTACAAATTAAAAAAAATTAAAAAAAAAATATATGCTATGCACTCCACTCTGATATTCTGGTAATGTCATTCGATGCGACTAATCACAAACACACTGCTACATCATATATTGCATAGGGAATACACTATGACATATTAAGAACAAGCAACACTATAAGATAAGGGGTAGCCATCACACCATGATATACAGCTATTCCTCACTTAACGACCAGGTTCCGTTCCTACGTCCACAACGTTACACGCATTGGCAGTTAAGCGTGGAACTGTAGAAAGTACTGTACTGCATTCATACATTTCTAGATACAGGCAGTCCCCGGGTTACATACAAGATAGGGACTGTAGGTTTGTACTTAAGTTAAATTTGTATGTAAGTCGGAACAGGTAAATTTTTTAAGTGTAACTCCAGCCAAAAAATTTTTTTTTCGTTTTGGATAGCATAGGGAAGGGTCACGTTTGTTTTGCTGTATGTTCCTGTCCTGCTCCTGCAGAGGAGAAGCGGCCGGACTGGGGGAGCGGAGGAGCCGACGGACCCGGGAAGAGGAGCGTACGGACCGGCAGAAGAGGAAGTGTGGACGGACCGGAAGAAGAGGTGGACCCGGACGTTACAGCAGCGGAGGTACGGGGGGCAGCGGAGGAATGCAGCGGTCTGTGTCCCCGCTGCCTCCGCCAACACAGGCGGGGAGAGCAGCGGGGATTTGACGGGACAGAGGCCACTGCAGCCACAGTTCTCCTAAATGTACCGGCGGCTGCCCGGTACATTTAGGAGAAATGTGGACCTCGGTTCATAAGTACGGGTTGACCGTAAGTCGGACGTCCGTAACCCGGGGACTGCCTGTAGTATAGAAGATGTACAGTACTGTACAGTGTACATTATATCAAGGAGTAAAGTACTTACCAAGACCAAAACCGGAGAACAGCACTGAAGAGGGTGGGACGTCGAAATGTCGCTGATACGTTCACGCACGCACGGTCAAAGAGCAGGTCGCACGTCGGAGTGATCGTAAAACTGTAATGCTGTTAAGTGTTAAATACCTGCATTTTAAACGCAGTACACTATTACATATTTGCTACACCTAACACTGACACTTATCTGATACAGAATAAATTCTAAATCAACCAGATAGCACACCGTATGGACAGGGCCGGATTTACTCTCCCTGCTGCCCCAAGGCCAGGTTCTGCAATGCGCCTCCCTCCCTGAGAA
>NW_017309049.1:47104-55370 GCF_000935625.1 Nanorana parkeri
TAACTTTTTAATCACCTTTTTATTTTTTTATTTAATTATTTCTTAATATTTTTTACATTTGTATTTCTTTAATAATTTCCACTTAACGTTATTGCTATTACACAGGAGCACAGAATCCCTTGTGTGATAGCAATTGGAGGTGACAGGTTCTCTTTATTGACCCTGTCACCTCCAATACAGGAGTTCTGGCACAGCACTGTGCTGGAACTCCTCTCACAGATGAGAGGGGAAGACTGCTCTCCCCTCGCACTGTATACACTTTTAACCCTGCCACCCTGCTCCCTGCATCGGTGGGAGGGACTCGGGATAGGAGAGAGACTCGGCGGCAGGGGGAGGACAGAGCCCGGAGGACGGAGCCAGCGAGGAGAGAGGTAGCTGCGGGGGGGATTGGAGGATGGACAGGCTGCAAACTTATCACAAGTGATCTCGGCGACATGATTTAGAGCAGTGCTCCCCAACCTTTTTATCGCCGCGGACCGGTCAACGTTTGATAATTTTACCGCGGCCCGCTGAGGGGGGGACGTTGATTGTTTATATTTTAGTATTTTAGATTGTTTTGATTTAATAATTTTAATTTAATTGTATTTAAACATGCCTTCAAAATAGCGTGGATGTATGCAAAGCAAGGCAATATAACAGGTAGTCTGCTTTTCTGGCTTGCATGCTCGCTAACGGATGATATGATGTATTGTACTTAATTTGTTATATTTTATCATGAAATGAAATTTGTGATCTTTTTATTCGCCATTGTATACAGTCATCTACCTTGCTCTGCCTTTATATATTGTGGTTTTGCCCTACTGTTCTTTGCTGTTTGTTCATCTCTCCTTGACATTCAAAGCTCTTTCCCCTCTCTCATGCACCGATCTGATACAACACACCATTCCAGCCTTGTGTGTGCAGGACAGATCGAATGACCTAATCATGCAGCCCGCCAGACAATCCAGGAGCTTAACCGAGGGAGCAGCAGCCAATCGAAGAGCAGCTAAACGCAGGCCCTGCCCATCCGTCACTGTCATACTATCAGACTGTGCTGTGTTAAAGTGGCGGCGGCAGGGTCTGGTGGGCCCAGGAAGAAAATAAAACGGCGAAAAGGAACACGGGTCGGTGACGGGCCCCTTCGTGGCCCCGGGCAGTGCCCGACGGACCGAATGGTCAGTCCGCCCCTGGTTCCTTGGGCGGCCCGGTACCATTTGATCCACGGACCGGTCCACGGCCCGGGGGTTGGGGACCACTGATTTAGAGCACAGACTGTGAGCACGGCATTCTCGTCTAATTTCAACACATGCCCGCACAAATGGTCCTACCGATCAATAGACACACTTCTAAACCTTTCCCAGAAGGGTTGGAGCTGTTACAGCGGCAAAGGAAAGGCAGGCTCAGTATTGAACCCTAATGACTAAGACTGGGATGCCTTTAAAGTTCATGTGCGTGTAAACGCCTGCATCCCGAAAATTTGGGAAATATAGCGCAATTAGCGTAATAAAATGTGATACATCAGGAATTCAATTCCAAAAAAACATATTGTAAAAACACTGCGTTAAAATAACATATATGAACGCTAGTTCATATATGACAAAATGTCAAAAACATTGGTGGGAAAAAAAATGAAGGAAAATTGAGGACATGGGAAATAAGGGTTGATTTGCACATGATTGCTTTAAAAGTTTTTGAAAACCTATACAATATGATATATTTTCAGCAGAGTACCTAGAAATAAGGATCAAATAAATGATTAAGACTGCGTTCAAATATATAAAACGCGCTACAATATGCTACATTAATGACGGATAGGACTACAACATATTTGATAACAAAAAATATTAAAATAATTAAATAGACAATAAAATATTCAATTTAAAGATCAAATTACGATATGACTGTTTGGAAACTATGTAAAGAATGACAGAGTGGAAAGAAAGAAAGTAAGTATCAAATACAGGGAACGCATAAAATAATGGCTACATAGAAAAAGAACAGAGATTTTCTAACTATGGAAGATTATGGTTAGGGCTACGTTCACACCTAGGCGACACCACAAAACATGAACGGTTTCTCGCAGATTGCCGCACAGTCTATAGTCGCATAGTTGTGAAACAATCGCGGTGTGTTTGCAATTTGCTATGGAACCCTAGTCGCACCAGGCAGATCACTCAGTTAACAACAGCGATTCCGCACCTGCTCACAAACACAAAAGCAGCTGCGCATGCTGTTTCGAAAAAAAAAAAAGTTAATTGTGTCTTTATCCAGCGATTGGCGTGCAGATGTCAATCAATTTAAAATCAGTGGAGATCCTGGGCATTCGGTGCAAGCATTGTAGTGGAAGTATTGTGCGTTTTGAACATGTTTGGATGGGGGATAATTAATGCGTCAATAAAGCAATATTTTAGCAGCGAGGGACATTTGACTTAAAAACAGATTATTGCTATAATGATATTAAAAGCATTTAAAAGCAAATGAGAAATATGCTTTATTACATACTAATTGCAATTTAATTTAAATCTCAATTATTAAGATAATTATTAATTCATTCTTAACGAGAATAATATAAACAATTTTGGATTTTAATTTTGGAGGTGCACTCTGCCCCCCTCACCCTATTAACATCTGCAGGGGGAGAAACAGAGCAGGCACCTAAATATGTGCTAATTAATACAATGTGATACATTAACAATGCAATTTATATTTCCATTTAAGAAAAAAAACCGCCGGCAGAAAGATTAAACAGAAAAAAAAACCCCATAGGAATGTATTACTACATTCCTATTGGCTATTTCATATAGCTAGAGCAAACAGCGATTTTTTTAACAAGGGGGAACAGGATTTTCTGGCAAGAGGAGTGGACATTTTCAAAAGAAGGAAAACGATTGGAAAACCGGAGAGCACGATATACAGCCTTACAACATTACTAGGAGAAAAGGTAAGGAACATTGATACGGAGGCGGAAAGGGATAGGAAAAAAACTAATTAAACTGAAAGTATAGTTTGACATAAAGGACAAAATCAAATTAGGGAGACAGAATAATAAAAAAAAAAAAGAGATAAAAAATTACCTTAACAATATGTGACCGGGAATCACGCAGGAAGGATTACAGCAAAGCTAGCTGGAGCGGAGTCTGAGGCATCAGAAAAAGCAGAAAAGTACAGTGGAAAGTTCAAAACGGGGTCCTAACAGTATGACAAATTAGAAAAATAGGTGACTTGCGGTGCCTGATTGCATATGGCCGGATGAGCGGGGAAAATTATTAATGATTTGACATTTTTTTAAAAAATTCTTTATTTTCAGTTTTACATTAGTATGAACAGTATAAATGTACAAACAAAAGAGTTGAGCAGTGCAATACAATACATCGGAACACAGCAGTAACACTCAGAGTGTCAATGGGATTGGATCATTCCACTGGTGTTATATAGTAGCTAGTAAATAGAGATCATGCACAATCGCCCCTATCCTTAGATGTGGTGCCATCACTATGCTGTGGAAAGTTTCATGCTAGCTATGACGTACACAGATGTATAGAGTAACTAGATACATGCTATGTCGGCATCTCGGTGCAGTCAGCTCAAGAAGACAGGAGGAGTAAGAAAGACGACAGAGAAGGATTCTGGAGTTAAGGCAGGAGGAGAGCAGGGAAGGTGTGGTCACAGTAAGGGTTGGCGTAGAAGTATCATGGAATAGGCATTTGGTCGGGCCCCGGCAGGCGAGAATGATTTGACATTTAATTAATGCGGTCGGCAGCTTGTTTATACAAGGCAACAGGTAAATATATGTGTAAGTTATTATGATTAAGGTGATTAGATACTTTAGAGGGGAAACTTAAGAGTCAGGCAGAGGGGGAGGCCCCAGAATCAGCATCGTGAGGAGATTTGCTACACTTTCGGGTGGAGGTATCATTTTGCGCTACATTTGGTAAGTTACCGCTGTCTAGATGGAAGATACGACACTTTTGCGAATGTTTTTACTTGTCTAACGAAAATGACATTTATCAACAGGCTTGATACTGTGTTGATAAATATGGAGGAAATATCGAGCAAAACATGTAATTAGAAGAGAAAAGTGTCGCAAGTCCCTTGATAAATTCCCCCCAATGTGTCATGTGATCCTGTGCGGACGATCGCATTGCGGCCGCCGGGCGTGGCTACGGTGTCATTCACTTCAATGGCCCGCTACTCCCTCCATTGCGGCAAAAAAGTGAGCTGGCCGCAATGCGAAGCAGTGCGTTCCGGCCAGAATCGGATCGGAACGCACTGCTTATGGTGTGAACAGGTAGAAATAAAATTGCAAAAGATAATTAGGCAACTTAAATCTTATCATCCTAAAGTACCCCTTTATTTTGAGGAATTATGTTTTTTTTCATGTTCTACTCTACTAAAGTATCAACGCATATACATCAACTTTACTATATAAGCTTTTCATTATAACGCTTGTTATAACAATGATAACGAAACAAAGTTTTAGAGGAAAAAAGAGAAGACAAATTTCCATCATTGTACACTCGAGTGAAAGGAAAGGTTTTTTCCGCACAAGCATAAAGGTCACACTGTACTCGACAGCCAATTAGGAGACGATATCATAGTGAGGCTGGGAATACAGACGCTGTGTGCGTGCGCGCGCGCGTCTTGGGTTCTGTGGCGGACAGCAAGGGAAGATGGCGAAACATCATCCGGATTTGATTTTCTGCAGGAAACAAGCTGGAGTCGGTGAGCTTTTCGGGGACCAGGCGAAATGATAGACGATCGAGTATAGCTTGGGGTCTAGTCCGGTGCTGGGATGTCTAGAAAAGGCATCCAACAGACGCATTCCTTTCAGGGTTCCTAGTTATAGACAATGAAGCTCTAGTGGGTGATATACACGTGGCGCTTGTAGGTTACACTTAAAAAAAAAAAAATTCATAACATAAGTATTCCCTGGGATGGCATGCGCTAGAATCCTGTGGACCCTATCACGTGTATGTGTATGTGTACGTGTACACATGGTTTCTATATTGTGACACTGCCCGTTTACAGGTTATGCATTCCCACACGGGAAAATTTATCAAAAGTAAAGCAGACAGAATCTGGAGCAGTTACCCTTGGCAACCAATCAGCTTCTCTCAACTTTGATCAGTTAGGATTTGAAAATGAAACCGGGAAGCTGATTGGTTGCCATGCACAGCTGCTCCAGATTTTGTCTGCTTTAAAAAAAAATCCCCTCAATGAGTTCTACTAGGGTGAGAGACCAGCGCTGAAGGGATAACTTGAAACGGCTGGAAAGAAGATGCACACTTTAAGAAGCATCACATAAGTCTTTACAACAACATTGGGGTAGGGGATGCAGACTTTGGTGTCACTTTAAGGCAATGGTTGACATGTGCTTTGATTGTAAAGTGTCCTTCATCCTGATTGGGCCTACATTTACAGCTGGTGTTGGTTCTGTGGAAATGTTAGACCTTGGCGGTTTGGATGCAGCTTATGGCCTGTGAGCCAGGTCCCCCCCTTGCTCCCAGACCACTTCAGCCAAATTCAAGTCTAGGACCCAGTCCTGGACCCCTAAGCCAGAAAAGCCCTATTCCCAATGATGGGGATTTCCCGGGGGATTGGGGCGCATCGGCTTTCATAGCCACCTGGTCTAAAAACAAATCCTGGATCTGTGGGTACAGTCTGTAATCTTCCAGGGGTGCAAGCTGGAGCTTCAATCCTACCCACCTCCTCGTCTTATGCCCTTTACTCTGCCCTCTTCACCACAGAGGAAGCAGGCTCTCCAGGTTGCGCTTCTTCCCTCTGGGGTCATTGTTCATGTTCACGGTAGAACTTTCACAGCTTTTACTCTATTAGGCCTTGTTCACACCAAATGCAGAGCAGATCTGCATGAGTTTCTGCACATGCAGTGCAGTGGGTTGTGCTGCGTTTTTGATGCGTTCCTGGCCGTTTTTGGTAAAATATTTTTTAAAATAGTTTAAAATGGGCTTTCAGTGCATTCCAGGGCATTTGCATGCGTTTCAGAGCAGGTAAAATAGGGCCTGCTGCAGTTTTTTTTACCTGCTCTGGATTGGAACGCTGCGATGTGAACTGGAGCTAAAAATACCATTGGAATATATTGGACGCAGTTTTGCTCCGGTCTGTAACTGCTCTGCTCCTGGAACGCGCTTGGTGTGAACAAGGCCTTAACGTTCCAAAGCCACAACAGCGGTGTTTGTCCCATCCTGTACTTGAAGTTCTGCAAGGAACTGAACGGGTTGATTGTGTCCCTTTTTAACAAGAGGGTTCCCTAGTTTTGGCCATCATTGATGCCTGTGTGTTCTGATTTTTTCCCAACGGCAACCATTCCTGTGTTTTGACGAGTCATTTATCATCATTATTATCATTATTATTATTATTATTATTATACAGGATTTATATAGCGCCTAGGGCTGCAACAACTAATGGTTGTCAACGATTTCTCATCATCGATTAGTTGATTTACGATTAGTTGCTGCTGCTCTGCTTCTCCGTTTTCCCTGCTGTTGCTGGCTGCAGCTGTCTGTCCCTTTCAATCTCTGCTGCTCTCCCCACCTGTATTGGCAGAGGCAACGGGACACCGCTAATGACACTAGCCCAGTCTGAGAGGGCACCATTTATTGATACTCTCTGTACCCGTTCGTTTAGCCAGTTTTCTATCCATGTACACACCCTTCCATCTATCTCCATAGACCTCAGCTTGTATAATAAGCATTTATGAGGTACCGTATCAAAAGCCTTTGAGAAATCCAGATACACCACATCCACAGCCCTCCCTCCATCCAGATCTCTACTTACCCCCTCGCAAAAAGTCAGTAGGTTAGTCTGACAGGAAGGGTCTTTCCTAAACCTATGCTGATTTATCACTAACTATACCATTATCCCGAACAGTTTACAAACTACCGATGTAAGACTAACTGGTCTGTAATTCCCAGGTTGGCATCTTGCCCCCTTTTTGAATATTGGAACTACCGTAGCCCTCCGCCAGTCATTCGGAACTCTACCAGTCATTAGAGAGTCCTTAAAAATTAAGAATAATGGTCTTGTTATAACCGCGCTTAGTTCCTTAAGTATCTTGGGGTGCAGATTATCTGGTCCCAATGCTTTTATTTGCATTAAGTAGATTTAAGTCTTTGTTGTATCCCGGTTTCTGTCAACCACTTGGCTTTATTTTGTGATGAACTCTGTGTTTCATCATGGACGTCAAACCCGTTTCCCTCCTGAGTGTATACTGAGGAGAAAAAAAAAGTGTTCAGCACTTCAGCCCTCTCCTTGTCATTTGTGACTAACTTCCCGCTTTCGTCCTTTATTGGGCCTATCTGCTCCTTTCTCCCCTTTTTACTGTTTATGTATTTGTAAACTTTTATTTTTTTATTTTTACTATCTGTGGCAATATGCTTTTCGCACTCTATTTTAGCTGCCCGTATTGCTAGTTTGCATCTTTTATTGCTTTCTTTGTAGTTATGGAAAGCCAATGCCGTCCCCTCAATCTTATATTTTATAAATGCCATTCGCTTTTCCTTTTATGTGATGCTTTACATTTTTATTCAGCCATACAGGCTTTGTTTGTGATCTTTTACTTTTATTACCCAACGGTATACATTTGGCAATATGTAATGTGTTTTTAAAACATTCCCACTTTTGGTCCGAGTTCAGTTTATAAAATACATTTTCCCATTTGATGTCCCCCACTAGGTGGCACAGTTTATCAAAGTTAGCCCTTCTGAAATCAAAGTGACATTAAACCCTCAGATTTTTTAACATAAAACAATACTGTAATGTGTGCCTTACTGTAATCCATTTACTCTTTGCTGCTCTTCCTTTTTAAATCTGTATCTGTTCTCATGCTCTGCAGAACTTCTGTTTTGCAGCAGACTGCCTTGTCTCAGGAATGGATACACGGTGTCTGTGTATATGTTTCTATAGGCTTGTAACCTGAGCCAGCACTACAGGAAGAGGCCCTGAGCTGAAAAGGGAAGTTCTCCCCAAGCATGAGAAGACATGAGGATTTAAAAGGAAGAGCAGCAAAGAGAAGGAAAACTACCATGGATTACAGTAAGGCACACATTACAGTATTGGTTTATGTTAAAAAATCTCAGGGTTTAATGTCACTTTTAGGATTCTTGTCCTACCAGCCTGCTTTCCTTTCCTGTATTCAATTTTGAAAGTAATCACATTGTGATCACTATTGCCAAGTGTCTCCCCAATTACAATATCCTCAATTAACTCTGCATTATTAGTGACGATTAAATCGAGGATGGCACTTTTCCTAGTTGGGACCTCCCAGGGC
>NW_017309049.1:55487-66835 GCF_000935625.1 Nanorana parkeri
CCCCCGATCGCCTCATGGTCGGGTCGCCCACTCCGCTCACACACACACACAATGCCCCGTGCACGTGTTTATTCGAATGCAGATGGTGGGGGCAGGGGTTTGGTCTACATTTTTTAATAATTTTTTTACTTTGTTTTAACTTAATTTTTTTACTCATCACCTTTTCATTTTTTACACTTTGATGTATTTACATTTTTAATTATTTATTTTCACTTGATTTCACTGATATTACACAGGAGCCCAGCAACATATTATACAGCAATGCCGAATGACAACCAGCTATAGAGGACTAAAAGTCCAGCAATACATTATACAGGAATGCAGAATAATAGTATTATCCTGCATTGATGTATTGCTGGGATCTGTAGTCCTCTATAGCTGGTATCCATTCGGCATTGCTTTATAATGTATTGCTCTGATTTGTAGTACTCTATAGCTGTAGCTATTATTATAATACCATCAGCTGTAGAAGACTAGAAATCCAAGCAATAAACCATACACCAATGAAGAATAATAGGAAGCTACATACTCTGTGCTGATCCGGGGTGACGGTGTCTGATGTCTCCAGCAGAGGGTCTGTGCAGAAGGCTGTGCACGGTCTCAGGAGTGCTGCGCTGGGTCTCAGGAGGAGGGCTGCAAAGAGTCTCAGGAGTAGGAGTGTGGAAGGTTTTAGAAGGGCTTTGTAGAGTCTAAGGAGGGCTGTGTGGGGTCTCAGGAGAGCTGTGTGTTGGTGTGGTGCAATTGGCAAAAACAGTGCATGCAATTGCACCTCAGTGGCATTGCAGTAGCATGAATTACACTGTGTGGGGAAGGTCAATTAAGTGGTAAAGTGTGTTTTATGTCATGGGACCGTGAGATGAAGGTAGGTGGATGGTGTGAAGGTTGAAAAATGTATTTTCTTTAACTACCCCCCGGCTGGCCGGGAACTCTCTAGATCTGAGCGGGTGTCTTTAGATATCTGCTCAGCCACAACCACTCGCGCAAGTGCGAAAATGCCTAAATTTAAAAACACGCAGTGATGCCTGTCAACATACAAGCAATCGCTGGCTATAGAGCTGGCGGATCACTTGAATGGGGTGCCAATCATGTGTGTCCCCTCCCTCCCACTGTCATGCTGGTCCAGGGGCCATGCTGTCCCTGGTGCGAGGCTGGGACCAGCATAGTTGCTCTGTGACAGGGGATTAGAGGGAGATCTCCCCCCGGTCCCCTCTCCGCTGTCAGAATGCGGAACTGATGTATATTTCATCACTTCCGCTTGTTTGTGTCACTCTCCAGCATCAGAAGCTGGAGAGAACCCGATGAAGCAGATCTCTGTTTCATCAGCTTCTCTGGGGGTCCTAGGTGACATTAGGGGTCTTGGAGACCCCTGATGTCTCCATAAAGAGGACCTGTCACATATCTTTGCTATCACATAGGGGGTTTTCTTAGCCCCCTATGTGATAGCAATAAAGTTAAGTGAAAACAAATTAGAAAAGAAAATTAAAGTTTCCCAAAAAAATATTTAAAGTCACACATAAAAAATAATTTAAAAAAACAAACTTTTAAAGTCCCCACCCATACATATACGCATGCAAACATGCGTTGGGTGCGCATCTGTGCAAAATCGACGATTGCACCCATTTTGGTGGGTGTGCGCAATTTGAAAGCTTGACATGTTTGATGTCTATTTACCCGACGAGACCCCCGTCTTTATATTTTACCAAACAATTGGCCAATAATAATTGTATTATAACATAATGTAAAAAAAAATTAAAAAGACCCAAAATGTTTGGTAATTTTTTCCTTAATATAGCAAAAAATAAAAACCCCAGTGGTGATTAAATACCACCAAAAGAAAGCTCTATCTGTCCCCAAAAAATGGTATAAAATTAATTTCAGTACAGCGTTGTATGATGGAATAAATGTCAGTCAAGGTACCGCAGTGCTGAATACTGAAAAATGGCCTGGCCTGGAAGGGGGTGTAACACCTCGGTCAGCAAGTGGTTAAACGTGATTTAGTGGGTATGGAATGCGCTGTGACATCATGATGGGCAAACGGTCATATTGTGTTTTTTTTTATTTTTTTTATGTTGTAGGGTGTGTAATAAAGTTAGGATTAGAAGTTAAAAGTGAAGATTTTTTTTTTTATTCCTGAATAAAATGTTGTAATATAGTTGTGTAAAATGAAATGTCTGTGGGCAGGATAATGCGGCATAAATGCAGCATGTGAGGGCTGGGACATATGGAAGTAGTGGTTGATGGTGTAGAAACCTTTTAGGCCTCATTCACATTGCATTAGGTTGGGCCATCCACATCAGTACGGTGTGCACGGCCGCATCGGTCGTTCCTGGGACAGGTGCTGCATGCGATTGCACGCAGCAGCCTGTTCCCTGTGGGAGGATGCGGCCATATGCTGTCATATGCACACCCGTGCTCAGACGCAGATGGGATGGATCCCGGACACCCAGACCTGCACGGATGTGCAGTTTGGCTGTGCGCATTACAGCGTATGGCCGCGTCCTCCCATAGAAAACAACGGGCTGCTACACACAGCACTTGTCCCTCCCAGGAACGGCCCGATACAGGCATGCACGCCGCATGAACGTACGCCCCGAGTTAACGCAGTGTGAATGAGGCCATATAGGAGTGCTATGTGAGTTTTCTGTATAGTGCTGAGAAATGACAGTGCAGAGTATAGAGCATATGAGGTAGGCACAGTGTGTAGAATGAGCTGACATCCCCCCATCCTGCTCCGTTATATTGAGGCACTGTGGTGTGCTGAAGGTGTTGGACACACACACTATCTCTCTCCCCGCCCCCCTTCCCCAGCTCGGGAGCAGGAGGCAGATCAAAGATACATGACAAACGATCCTGTATACAGGACACACAGCAGTAAGGATTGCTTACTATGAGGAGATCTGGAGATGGGACATTGCAGAGCTGACAGCCAGCAACACAGCACGACCTCATCAGCTTGAAAGTCGGCACTCAGAGAAGAGGGGGAGGAGCCTGACAATTACACAGGACGGAGCCCCTTCACTCTGATCTATCAGGAAGTTTGTATGCTGCGTCTGTGCTCCGATTTTTTTCCACCCTGCTCACCAGTGCCCTTGGGCTGCTTGTGTTGCCTGTATACTGGCCCTGGGCATGCACCTAGCTCCATCATTTCTGTCCGTTGCACACTCTCCCCTCCTCTCAGTGTCCGTCGGTCTCTCTCACTCTCTCTCCCCCCCCCCCTTCTCTGAGGGGAGGAGGGAAAGAGTGAGACACAGGCCGACCATGCTGAGAGGAGAGAGGGAAGCATGAGAGAGACACACCGACCGATGCTAAGAAGCTCTCAGCATCGGTCAATCTGTCTCTCTCTCCCCCCAGTCTATATCACAACCCCCACCACCCCGGGGCCTCTGTCTGCTGGGTCTGTCACTTACTTTTCCCCTCCAGGCAGGTGGCAGCAGACATGCTCCTCTTCCACCACGATCTCCGGCTCTTCTGCCTAGTGAAAGTTAGCTCCGCCCCCTGTAAGCACTTCGTAGGAAGGTACCAACAGCGCAGGGGGGCCCAGGACCCCCTGCGCTGTTGGTACTATTCTTATAAGTCTGGTAAGTCTGGCAAATGGTACTATTCTTATAAGTCTATGGGGAAAAGTATAGCTTGAAGTCCGGGCCCCGCCGGCCGCCGGGGCCCTTTACAATGGTACTAGCCGTACCCCCCCTGACGGCGGCCCTGGGACCTCCACCATCTGGTCCATGAAATTTGTCTTGCAACATGTTCAGAATAGGTCTTATTCAATCCTGTTCCCATTTAAGGAAAGGTAACGTTTTAACAAATAGTAGTTCATTTTGAAGAGCTTTATAGATTATAGAAATTCCCTTCTGTGAAGACCGGTTGTAGAACGACCATATGGTATCGGGAACTTGTATTTCTATAGGGCCATTCTGAATCGGTAGATGGTGGATTCATAGGTATCGAAGACATTCTCTCTGTGGTAGGGAGTATAGGTTCGCTAACTCATTGAATGGGCGTATGGTATTGGAGCTGTAGAGCTGAGACATTAGAGAGATCCCATGTAGGGACCAAGAATGTAACAATAGGTCAGGTATGATAAATTCACATATAGTGATGGAAATCAGGATCTTAACCTTAAGTCCTTGGTCAGTGGGAGAGTTGCACATGCGTTTCCACTCCAGAAGGGTCGCTAAAATAGGCGGGTAGACATGTACCGTGGGAGATTTCGTGAAAGGAAAAGCCATCAGATAACACAATAGATTCCGTTGCGGTACTAAGGTTTCCTCAAGACCACAATACATTAGATGAGGGCTGGAACCAATATTTGAGTGGAGCCACAGGGGTGTGGAATTCGTATCGCCCGGGACATGTAGTACCAGGCGTCGGACAAGTGTTTTTTTTCACTGTTTTAGCCCTGCTATGGACAAGTAGCAGGGCTGTATTTCTTTAGTTAAATGAGCGCTGCAAACGGGGTGCGTGGACGGAGCGCTGAGAGCGGGGGACGGAGCAGGGGTCGGGGAGCCATGACGGAGCAGTGACTAAGCCGGACGGTGGAGCTGTGACAGGCTCTGTAACCTCCCTCAGCTTCTGTCCCCGGTGGTCGCTGCTTGTTCCTGTCACAGGAGTTCTAGCACAGTGCTGTGCTTGAACTCCTGTGTTGGAGGTGACAGGGTCAATAAAGAGTACCTGTCACCTCCCAAATGCTATCACACGGGATTATTATCCCCTGTGTGATGGCAATACAGTTAAGTTTAAAAAAAAAAAGTAAAAAATAATTAAAAATGTAAAAAATAAAAAGGCAATTAAGTAAAAATAAAACGAAACATTTTTACCAAGTAAATACAAATAGAAAAAATGAACACCAGCCCAGCTGCCCCCATCTGCATGCGAATAAACACGCAGTGTTTTCAACCGTGATCGTGTGGGATCGCCCGGGTGGTATTGCAGCAAGAAAACGTGCAATCTGCCTGCCACGACTGGGGTGCCATTAGAAAACAATGGCACTGCCAGCGCGATCGGCAGTGGTGCGTGATCCGTGATCGTGCACAAAACCGAGCGTATTCGATTGGCTGGGTGGTCACGGAATCGCACACTACTGCCGATCGTGCTGCCAGTGCCATTATTTTCTAATGGCACCCCAGTCGTGGCAGGCAGATTGCACGTTTTCTTGCTGCAATACCACCCGGGCGATCCCACACGATCACGGTTGAAAACACTGCGCGGTGCATGTCGTGAAAATAGGTACATCTACCTTTTTTTCCGCGATTGCCATGCAGATGTAACCCAATACATGCGGATGCAACCGCACAGGATCGCACGTCCTGGGAATCCCCAAGTCTGCACCAACCCTAAATGGTATATTCACTTCTCCCAGTAATTTGGGAAAATGGAATTACCCGCACAAATCTCCCTCCCACTATACTTTAACTTTCGACAAACGGTCCTTCCCGTCCACCAGTACGGATGAAGTATCTGTACCTGTTCCATGTATTCTGAATTTCGCTTGCAAATTGCAAGCACTCGGTCAATGCGGTCACTTAACGGCACTGACCAATGAGAAACGCTTCTTAGCACTGCTAAATACGGTTTTGGTTAAAATATTTTTTTTTTTGTATCAGGACAAGTAGATTCTGCACCCGCTTTAGTCCTTGGACAAGTAGTTTTTTCAAAAATGTCCACACCCCTGAGCCAGTATGTAGGCAGCAGAATACTCTCGTAATTCAGTCAGGCCCATACCTCCAGCCTGTTTTTGTTTTTAATTGGCCGAATGAACATTGAGCTTTTTTATTTTGCCAAATATATTTAAGTAGAATAGACCGGAGTGTGGCAAAATACGATGCACTAATAGGGATGGGTACTGTGCGAAATATATAAAGTAAACGGGAGGACCATCATTTTAAATGCTGCCAGTCTCCCAGGCCACGTCAACTCAAACTTTGAAGGTCTTGGAGCATAATTTGTAGGAAAGGGAGAACATTTTCTGCCAACAGTAGTGATGTGGTACTGGTAGGTATCTAATACTTGTGTATTTCCACACATAGGGGAAGGTGTTTGAGAGGGCAGTTTGGGTTTGATCATCTATTCATGGGTTAAGGACATAGGATTTAGTATCATTAACTTTTATAGTAAAGAAACGGAGCCAAATGTAGACATAAGTCGTTGGACCGCACATACGGAGGAGGTGGGATTAGTTAACAAATATCACATCAGCAAAGAGGTGTATCTTGTGTTGTCTATTAACCCCTTCGTGACGGGAGACGTACACTGTACGTCCAGCCACAAAGGGACCAAATGACTCGTCACGTACACTGTACGTGACGAGTTATTTGCTGCACTAGAAGGCTGCTAACCGCTGAGAATCAGCGGTTACCTTTCAGTAATAGATGTCTAACTATCTAGAGATCCATTACTGAAAGGGTTAACCTTTTTCAGACACCCGATACCTTAATATCGGGTGTCTGAGAGTCACAGCAAAGCAGACACACATGTCGGCTTTTGCCGGCATTCTGACAGCTCGTATAGATCGAGAGATATCTCTCTCAAGCTATACTGGCTTTTTTTTTTTTTATCTTTTGACTTTCAAGAATAGATACAAAATGTTATGTATTAGACACATAATGTATCTATTCTTGAAAGTAGAATGTTTAAGTTTTCTGAAACATTCACTGACAGCTGAATCCTGAACTGCTGCAGGATCAGTGTCACTAACTTATTATCGGCTGTTCTGAAGTTTGAAGCAGCCTGAAAAAAAAAAAAAATGTATTAATTTATCAAGCAGTAATAGTGAGATTAATTCACAATGACTGCCTGATATAATTAAATAAATAAAATTTGTCAGTATAAAAAAAGTGAAAAGTGTAAATAAATTAAAAAAAATAGTGAAAAGTGTAAAAAAATTAAAAATAAGGGACAAATAAATGAATGTATGTATTGGCTTTTTTTTTAGCTGTGCTGGTTTTGTTAAAAAAAAATACTACAAATCAAAACTGGGAAAAAAAGTTTTTTTTTACGTTTTTTCCTCTTTTTTTAATTTGTATTTGTCCTAAGTGAGGCGTTAGACACACATATGTGATATAAATATATAGCCCTATCTGTCCTCTAAAAAACAATATATAATATGTGTGGGTGCACTTTGTAAGAAAGTATATTACTGACGTGGAAGAATCACACAGCAAAAATGTCAAAAGTGTGTCAGTCATTTACGAACAGAAACCAAAAACAAGCTCAGTCATGAAGGGGTTAAATAAAAATCCCGATACTGAAGGGTCTGATCTAACTGATTCAGCAAAAGGTTCCATAAGTAAGTTGAAGATTAATGGCGATAACGGGCATCCCTGATGTGTACCGTTAGTGATTTGGAAGGGGCTGGAAATAGCATTATTAGTGAGTACTTGCGCTGAGGGGGTGGAATAGAGGGCCATTATAGCTGAGTGGATAGGACTGTAAAAAACAAATGCCAGCAGTATGTGTTCTAGATCAGTGGTTCTCAACTCGTGGGTCGCGACCCAAAAGTGGGTCGCGACACCCTCTGCAGTGGGTCGCGGCGTCATATTGCCAGTGTATCCTATCGAAAGCTTACATAGTTACATAGTATTTGAGGTTGAAAAAAGACACTGGTCCATCAAGTCCAACCTATAGCGTATATGCATGTGAATCTACGTGTGGATGAGTTCATGTGTCATCTTAAGTGTACCTGTACCCCTGTATGTTGCGGTCTCTGAGGAAATCGTCCAAATGCTTTTTGAATGATTCAACACTCTTAGCTGAGATCGCTGCTTGTAGCAACGAGTTCCATACCCTGACTGCTCTTACTGTGAAGAAGCCCATACGCCCCTTGTGATAAAAAATGTTCCCCACTAGTTTTAGATGGTGGCCTCTAGTCTTTGTTATGGAGGTTACCGTAAAGAGTTTATTGCTGATGTTGCGATTTCCATTAAACATCTTGTACAAGAAAATCATATCCCCCCTTTATCTCCTCACTTCCAGCGTGAACATCTTTACGCTACTTATCTTCCTTTTTGCTTTTTCCCCGCATCAAGGGAGAGCAGCAGGGAGTTTACGTGTTTCGGCATGGTGAATAATATTAATACGTCTAGTTGCATCGGGAGCTTGTCTACCTTTTTAGTGAAGCCAGTTTGATTAGGCTGGATTAGTAAGGGAAGAATATAATTGAGGTGATTCGCTAGGATCTTAGCGTAGAGTTTGAGATCCGTATTAAGTAGAGAGATCGGGCAAAGGTTTTTGGGGTAAGGTGGGTTCCTTCCCTGGTTTGGGACGAGTCACGATTAGAGCTCTAAAGGCAAAAAGTTTTTTAAAAGAAACCCCGCTTTAAAGTGACATTAAACCCTCAGATTTTTTAACATAAACCAATACTGTAATGTGTGCCTTACTGTAATCCATGGTTGTTTCCCTTCTCTTTGGTGCTCTTCCTTTTAAATCCTCATGTCTTCTCATGCTTTGGGAGAACTTCCCTTTTCAGCTCAGGGCCTCTTCCTGTAGTGCTGGCTCAGGTTACAAGCCCATAGAAACGTATACACAGACACCGTGTATCCATTCCTGAGACAAGGCAGTCTGCTGCAAAACAGAAGTTCTGCCCAGCATGAGAACAGATACAGATTTAAATGGATCGGTTTAAACTTACCCTGTTTTCTTTGCGCGCTCCCGCCCGAGAATCCGAAACTGCTCGGGCGGCCGCAAAGCATCTTGGGGCGGGCGCATTCGCAGTTCGGATTCTCGGGCGGAAGACGAGCAGAAACACAAGGTAAGTCTATGGACGCGTGCACCCGCATGCAGACACCGCTGGATCGGAAGTGCCTGCAGGCAGAGAGGAGTCAGCCTGGGTCGGAGAGCTGCCGCACCGCTGGAGGGACAGATAAAAACATCAGGAAAGAAGAGGAAGATCGGATTAAGAAACTTCATTTAAAGGAGAACTATGGGGTCAGTGTTTTTCCCATAGTTATCTCCTTTAAGGTAAGTGCTAACATTAACATTGGGGGGGAGGGAAAAACATTTTTGACTTTAATGTCACATTATGCATTTCCGTTGGGAAATTGGACGTGGTCATAGCATTGTCAAATAAGTCGAGTATATATGGAATAAGGGTAGGTTTAAATGTCTTGTAATATTCCGCTGAAAAACCATCCGGTCCTGGGGGTTTATTGTTAGGAAGGCAGTCAATAGTTTGAGAAAATTCTTCTGTGGTGAGTGGAGCATTAAGTGCAGCTACATGCTCAGGGGATAATTTAGGCAATTTAATAGAAGTTAAGAAATACGAAATGTTCTCAGCAGTGGGCTGAGGAACCTCCTTCGAATTTTTAACATTATAGAGGCGGAATTGTTCTGCAATATCTTGAGTGTGTGTGATCCTACGATTTGAGGAGGCGCAGAAAAGATGTGAGATTCTAGTAGTAATTCTCTTATCCTTAAGTCTTCTAGCTAAAAAGGCTCCCGCTTTATTAGCATTATAGTAATATCGTAGTTTAAAAACGACAGAATTGTAAGTCAAACTGGGTCATTAAATGAATCTGCAGGTCATATCTAAGGCATTTAAAAGAGAACTATGGGGTAAGTGTTTTTCCCCATAGTTCTCTTAAGGGTCACAGGAGGACATATACTAGCGTCCTCCCGTGACCCAAAGCTCAGTATCTCGTGAGCTACAGCTCGCGGTATATTGAGACTGCCGCAGCTGGGACAGATCCCGACATTACTGTCGGGATCCACACAGCTGTGTGAGTGACAGCTGGCTCTGCCTCTTTAGAGGCAGAGCCAGCTGTACCCTCCCTCGTCTGTTCCTCCAGTCAGCGCTTTTTGGTTTTGTTGGTGTGTGCGTTTAGCTGGATGAGGATACCTTGCATATATGCCTTATGGGCATTCGACAGGAGGAACGGATTAGAGACCAAGGGTGCATTAATAGCGAAATATTTGTGTAAATGATCTAAAAGTTTGGAGGTGATGTCATGTTGTTGGAAAAGGGCCACATTGTTTCTCCAGCTGCAGAAGGGTGGAGTAGAATGACCATTTGAGATAGTCAATGTAACAGGTGCATGGTTAGGCCATGTAATAGAATTAATTTTAGTTTCAATAACTCTGAAGAGTCAGCAGATCAATTGGAAATCAATTCTGGATTAAGAATTGTGGACAGTAGAATAATAGGTATATAGTCACTTTTCATTGGCATGACTATATCTCCAAATATCATAAAATCCCTCTTGACTTATTAGTGAATGAAGAGAGGAGGATATACATTTGCTAGGATTAATAGAGGTCAAGAGTACTATCGGGTACGAGATTGAAATCGCCACCGACAATCAGTGAGCCTTGTTTGAGTCTTGAGATAGTTTTAAGGTGCCCGTACACGTACCGATCCCGCCATCGTACAATAATCGGCAGGTGTATGAAAGGCGTGCGACCGTTTCTTCTGTACAGTCGCACGTCTTTTGTCTTCCGAGCACGGTTGAAAACCTGCTGAAAATCGTAAGATTTTCGGCGGGTTAGTGGCGTGCTCGGAAGACAAATGCCGAAGGGCCGTTGTGCGCAAGCGATGATGGCAAGTACGATCTGCCTGTCCAAGATGGGCAGATCGTATGAGATTTTAATTACCTTTCAACCATCGCACAACAAAGCCGTGCGATGGTTGTAAGGTGTATGGGCACATTTTTAAACAAACTCTTCAAAAATCACACCTAATGTACATTAGGAGTATAAAGATTCACTAATGTATACAATGCATTATCAATGAAAGCTACCAAAATAGTGTAGCGTCCTGCTTGATCAATCAACTTTTCACTGCAATCATTACACCTCTTTTCTTTTTAAGTGGCATGTTGGAGCAAAAAACAGTAGGAAACTCTTTGTGGTAACAGCACCTTCACGAAAGTGGGTCTCCTGAACACACAAAATATCTGCTCCAGAGGACCTAGCTTCTTTCCAAAGATTAGATCGTTTGTCAGGGTTGTTCAACTCCTCTAGCATTCAGAGATGATTTTCAGAGCCATGGTGTAGGAAAAAAACACATGTGACAATTAGAGAACCCGCACATTCCCAAGTCAAGGTATTGTAAGTAGTAGGTTGCAAAGAAAGTTCCGCTGTGATGTTGAGAATAGACACAAATCTTGCTTGAAGAGAGTAAATTTACAAGGATGCACTGAAGGGAAGGAAAACAAAAACCAAAAGACAACACAAAATGTAACAATGATATTAACTAGGGATTCAATGATACCGATACTAGTATCGATATTGGCGCCGATACTGAGTATTTGGGCGACTACTCATACTTGCCCAAATGCTCCGATGCCTAGCACGATGCTTCCTGTATCAGGAAGACGGGCAGCGTGTAATGATGCGCTGCCCGGCTTCCTGATTGG
>NW_017309049.1:67010-92408 GCF_000935625.1 Nanorana parkeri
TGAGACTGCCGCAGCTGGGACAGATCCCGACATTACTGTCGGGATCCACACAGCTGTGTGAGTGACAGCTGGCTCTGCCTCTTTAGAGGCAGAGCCAGCTGTACCCTCCCTCGTCTGTTCCTCCAGTCAGCGCTTTTTGGTTTTGTTGGTGTGTGCGTTTAGCTGGATGAGGATACCTTGCATATATGCCTTATGGGCATTCGACAGGAGGAACGGATTAGAGACCAAGGGTGCATTAATAGCGAAATATTTGTGTAAATGATCTAAAAGTTTGGAGGTGATGTCATGTTGTTGGAAAAGGGCCACATTGTTTCTCCAGCTGCAGAAGGGTGGAGTAGAATGACCATTTGAGATAGTCAATGTAACAGGTGCATGGTTAGGCCATGTAATAGAATTAATTTTAGTTTCAATAACTCTGAAGAGTCAGCAGATCAATTGGAAATCAATTCTGGATTAAGAATTGTGGACAGTAGAATAATAGGTATATAGTCACTTTTCATTGGCATGACTATATCTCCAAATATCATAAAATCCCTCTTGACTTATTAGTGAATGAAGAGAGGAGGATATACATTTGCTAGGATTAATAGAGGTCAAGAGTACTATCGGGTACGAGATTGAAATCGCCACCGACAATCAGTGAGCCTTGTTTGAGTCTTGAGATAGTTTTAAGGTGCCCGTACACGTACCGATCCCGCCATCGTACAATAATCGGCAGGTGTATGAAAGGCGTGCGACCGTTTCTTCTGTACAGTCGCACGTCTTTTGTCTTCCGAGCACGGTTGAAAACCTGCTGAAAATCGTAAGATTTTCGGCGGGTTAGTGGCGTGCTCGGAAGACAAATGCCGAAGGGCCGTTGTGCGCAAGCGATGATGGCAAGTACGATCTGCCTGTCCAAGATGGGCAGATCGTATGAGATTTTAATTACCTTTCAACCATCGCACAACAAAGCCGTGCGATGGTTGTAAGGTGTATGGGCACATTTTTAAACAAACTCTTCAAAAATCACACCTAATGTACATTAGGAGTATAAAGATTCACTAATGTATACAATGCATTATCAATGAAAGCTACCAAAATAGTGTAGCGTCCTGCTTGATCAATCAACTTTTCACTGCAATCATTACACCTCTTTTCTTTTTAAGTGGCATGTTGGAGCAAAAAACAGTAGGAAACTCTTTGTGGTAACAGCACCTTCACGAAAGTGGGTCTCCTGAACACACAAAATATCTGCTCCAGAGGACCTAGCTTCTTTCCAAAGATTAGATCGTTTGTCAGGGTTGTTCAACTCCTCTAGCATTCAGAGATGATTTTCAGAGCCATGGTGTAGGAAAAAAACACATGTGACAATTAGAGAACCCGCACATTCCCAAGTCAAGGTATTGTAAGTAGTAGGTTGCAAAGAAAGTTCCGCTGTGATGTTGAGAATAGACACAAATCTTGCTTGAAGAGAGTAAATTTACAAGGATGCACTGAAGGGAAGGAAAACAAAAACCAAAAGACAACACAAAATGTAACAATGATATTAACTAGGGATTCAATGATACCGATACTAGTATCGATATTGGCGCCGATACTGAGTATTTGGGCGACTACTCATACTTGCCCAAATGCTCCGATGCCTAGCACGATGCTTCCTGATTGGCCGGAAAGCCGGCTCAATGCTCCCTCGTCACTTGGGACGAGAGAGCATGGAGCCGACTTCCCGGCCAATCAGGATGCCTGGCAGTGTGTAATGACGCGCTGCCTGGCTTCCTGATTGATCGGGAAGCTGGCCGATCAGGAAGCCGGGCGCTGTGTAATGACGCATCGCCCGGCTTTCTGATTGGCCGGGAAGCCGGCTTCATGCTCCCTCGTCATCTCATGACGAGGGAGCATGAAGCCGGCTTCCCGGCCAATCAGGAAGCAGGGCGCCGTGTCATTGCACGGTGCCCGGCTTCCATGATTGGCCAGCGTCACTATGTGACGAGAAAGCATGGGACGGCTTCCTTGTTAATCGGGAAGCTCGGGGGCGAGTCCTTACACGCTTCCCGGCTAATCAGGAAGCCAGGTAGCGAGTCATTAGATGCCGCCTGGCTTCCTGAGTGGGACTTCCGGTACTTGGTATTTTGGTATCGGCGAGTACCGAAAAAAAAAATTGTGGTACTCGGTACCAAAATACCTGTATCAGTGCATCCCTAGTATTAACCATAACTGGAAAGGAAGTAGAACTTGCGATCCAATAAGGATCCGTAAGCAGTAATGCACTGTGCATAACAATTGGGGTAGAAAAACGAGCTGCACTTGTGCTCCAAACCGTCCCGGACCTCACCATGTAGAGGTTTCAGGTGAAAAAAGAAAAAACAGGTAGGCTGGTACCCAGCCATCAAGTCTTGCGTGCACGACTTTTAGGAGCCTGTTGCCAATCTGAAGAAATCTTCCTAGGAAGCGGAGTAGAAGATTTAGGTGGGGGTTCTTCCAGAGAGATGCAGCAGGACAGAACAGCAGGACAGAACCCTCTTCCAGGGAGGAGACAATATGGGTAGAGCCCTTGTTATTCACGAGGAGTTTTGCAGGATAGCCCCAGTGGTATGCAATATTTGTTGCGCCGTGCTTTGGTAACTGGCGTCAGTTGTCTCCGAAAGTTGAGCGTATGCTGCGATCTGGAAAAGAAATGCAATTTAGAGAAACGCTCAGGCAGGTGTTACAGTGCAAGTTTGAAGCATGAAACTGTCTTTAACGTGAAAAAATAAACAAGCATGAGAGCCTCAAGTGGCGTTTTCACAGGGAGAAAGGAAGGTTTCACTATCCTGTGGATTCTGTCAATAGTAAGATCATGTTCAGATGGGTCAGGAAGCATAGCACGTAGTAATTCTTGAGCATATTGCAAAAGGGCAGGTTGCAAAACCATTTCAGGGACCCCTCTAATCTTGATGTTACGGCGTGATCTATCTTCAAGATCCGCTATTTTCAGCCACTGTACATGATCCTCCCAGGACCTGTACATGGTCCTGGGAGTCAATGAGCTGGTTAAAATCACCCATTTTATGCTCCACATGGTCTACTCTAGATCCCACAGCTTGTACATCAGATTGAATTTGCTGTATCAAAGACACCATATCTGTGTGGATAGTACTGCGCAGGGAGACTAACATATCTTTCAGCGTGGTGTTTAATATAAGCTGGTTAAAGGTAGGAAAGGCAGAGATAGAGCTGCAAAGTTCTCTAGTGTCATCAAGGGATCCAGGCATTGGACTCACCTCTGTGATATCAGCGTGGCCTTGAGATATCTGGGGCTTTGATTTTGCAGGGCTCCCAGAGTGTGAAGAAGCAGGCGATGATGAGCTGGGAGGAGAGGGAGACATGTTCGGCTGCTGCCACTCACCTTGAGAGGTTCCCTGGTCCCGAGGGGAAGAGGTGGAAGAAGCTGGAGAGCGGGAGCCGCTGCCATTTTGGCTACTGAGCTGAAGAGGGGAAAAATTCTGTCTGCTTCTGCGGCTTAAGACTCTTGTTTTCTCTTGCGGTTCATGGTGAGCAGGGTCGCCGCAGTTCAGAGCTGGATGCGGGCAAGTGTTGGGGCCGGTTTAAATGATGTCGAGGTCCGTAGTGAGCTGTGCAGCGGAGCGAGAAGATAATGTGGCCATCTTGCTCGTGTGGCAGCCACGCCCCCCCCCCAGTGGGTGATGGTGGTGGGGGACATATTAGAGTTAAAAGTAGAAAAAGAGTTGACGTGGTCTGGATAAGATTGTGTTAATGAGAGTGACTAAATAAGTCTGTTTGGCAGCACGGAGGAAGGAATTGTATTTTAGGAGGGCAGCTTTATACAGGGTGAAGTCTTGCAGAAGCCTAGTTTTCCGCCACAGTCGTTCAAGAGCGCGGCTGTCTTTTAGATGTCTGGTTTCTTTTGTTTGCCACAGTTGTAGTGGACATGGTCTAAGTCTGCGTGTAGTGAGGGTAGCCAAAGTGTCTGGAGAGGATGAGAGTGAGCTGTTGTAGACAGAAATAGCCAGGTCCGGGCAGGACAGGGGGGAAATTTTGTCATAGAGCTAGAGTAGAGAAGAGCAGGGTCGAGGTGGCAAAGGTTTCTCTGGGTGACGTGTAATCAATAATTTGTGGAACTTCTTTTGGCCTTTCCAGGGCCCTGCGGATCTTCACAAAGATGCTAGCACCTGTCCTTACACTGTTGTGTTCTCAGGGTGTCCATGACTTGGGCTACTTGGATGACCCTTTTTTGAATGCATGGTGATTTGGATACTACTGAGCTTCAGAAGTCTGCCCTGGATCGGACTTGACATCTCGATTCTAGAGTACCCGAGGTACTAGTGTCCGTCGGAGAAGATTCCATTCCTCTGCTGTAAGTTGAGGCACCTCCAATCCAAACGCCAGCAATTCTGCATAAGGGTTATAAGGTTGATGGTGGCATCCACTGAGGCAGTGCTGACACCCAGTCCCCTTCTAGAACACTTCAGCTCAGCATCCTGGCTGTGTGGACAAACACTCATTCTCTAGATTGCTCCTTGCTTCTGCCAGCCATTGTTTTTCCTGGTGTGGGGAATTTCCAGTTTGGTGCTGGATGCAATAACAATCTTTCCACTGAACTAGACTGTACTCACAATGGATGCCGGCCTATTAGGCAAGGGAGGTGTCCTCAAGACCCTAACAGTTCAAGGAACTTGGGCAGTGAGGCAACCCAGACTTCTAATTAATGTACTGGAGCTGAGGGCGATTCACCTTTCCTTACAACATTGGACATGTCAACTTCAGGAACTGCCGACACGGGTCCAGTTTGACATCGCCATGGCGTACATCAGCAGTCAAGGAGTGGACTTTCTCAGTAGCTAGGGACTAGACTCGGGAATGTTTTCTGCACTCCCATGTGTTTTAGATTTAGGTGCTTTTGTTGCAAATGGGGGATGCCTGCTGGCATCCAGATTCCACAACAAACTAAACTGGTTTGCTTCCTGGTTCAGGGATCCACGAGCCTTTCCGGTTGATGCTCTGGTTACTCTGAGGGAGCTGTCCTCTTCCTCTCTTGAGGACCCTTTCTTTGTCACTCTTCAATTGAGTCAGAGGGCATTTCGGTGATTCTTGTGACTCCAAATTGCCCTAGAAGAGTGAGGTATGCAGAGATCCTCTGGATTCTGGCATACACTTTGCCTGCTTTCAGATCTTTTGTCTCCGGGTCCAGTTCTCCATTCTGCTTCTGGGTAGGTGGCTTTGATTGTTTGGCTGTTGAAGGTCAGGTCCCGAGAGCAAGAGGTCTGTCTTAATTGGTCGTCCATAAGCTCTTGCATGCAAGGAAGTCTTTCTCACCGGTATCATCGCATCTGAAAAACGTACTTTGCCTGTTGCAAACAGTGGAAGTTCCATCCTAGGCAGTAGTCTGTAGGATGTATCCTAACTTTCCTTCAGTGATGGCTGGATTAGCATTTGGCCTGAAGTATAGAGTCCCTTAAGGAACAGATTTTGGCTTTGGACATCCTGATTCTACAGCTATTGGCCTCTCATGCTCTAGTAAAGGCCTTTGTGCAGGGATTTGTTAATGTAGCTCCCCCAGACATGGTCTGTTGATGTTGTGGAATCTCAGTTTGGTGCTTTCATCTATCCAGAGGGCTCCTTCTCAGCCTATTGGAGATATCTCGGTAGCTTACCTAATGCACAAGGTGGATTTCCTTGTCACCATGAACTCATAGTTGGCTACCCTGTTGTGCAAGGAACCACTCTTAGTACTTGCCAAGCGTAAGAATGTTTTCAGGCCTCAATTATCCTTTAGTATCTTCTTTCCAGCTTAACCAGGGCATTGTCTTTTTTTTTTGTTCCTTTTTTTTTTTTTCCCTAGTCCAGAACATCTGAAGGAAATTTCATTTTAAGGTTTTAGATGTTTTTCGGGCCATCCGAGTCTAGCTTTGAACTAAGCTTCCATCTGGCAATGTTTTTGCCTTTATTTTTTTCTTTCTTTCCTGAAGGATCTCACAAAGAGCCACCTGTATCACGTTCCACTATATCTTGCTGGATCATTTAATGGATCAATGTGCATGTTCATTCTGACAGGGACTGGCCCTTTCTTGTTCAGGCACATTCTACAAGTGCATGGGCTTGGGCTTCGGCTCTGGAGATTTATAAGGCTACGACTAGGGCTGCAGTTAAAGATTATTTTCCAAAATTGATTAGTTAGCCGATTTTATTAAGTTCGATTTTTAAAAAATTTTTTTTTTTAATGGCTCCAGTAATGGACTACTAGTTTTTATTGAGATTGTAGTCCATCACGGGAGCAAGCTTGGAGCGGTGGAAGTAAAAAAGTGTGGTGTGCAATATAGTACATTTTATACAGCGGCGCAATGCAGAATACCACCAGCTATAGAGGAATACAACAAATCGCTGCAATAGTTTATTATACTATAATGTACTATTGCTGGGATTTGTAGTCCTCTGTAGCTGGTGTTTTTCTGCGTTGCGCTGTTGTATTAATGCTGAGATTGGTAGTCGTCTAGCTGCTGGTATTCTGGTATAATGATTATACGGCACAATGCAGAATACCAGCAGCTAGACGACTACCAATCTCAGCATTAATACAACAGCGCAACGCAGAAAAACACCAGCTACAGAGGACTACAAATCCCACTACCCCAGCAATACATTATACACTGTATGTACTATTGCTGGGATTTGTAGTCCTCGATAGCCGATGGTACATTGTGATGTATATGTACAATCCGCTATAGAGGACTACAAATCCCAGCAATAGTACATACAGTGTATAATGTATTGCTGGGATTTGTAGTCCTCTATAGCGGATTGTACATATACATCACAATGTACCATCGGCTATAGAGGACTACAAATCCCACTACCCCAGCAATACATTAATACAGCACCATGTGGGGGGGGGGGGGGGGGGGGGGGGGGGGGCGGGGAGGGAGTGCTGGCTTACCTGAGCAGATTGTGGGCCTGCCTGGCAGCTGCCTTTCTTCCCCGACTTAAGTCGATTGATTGTTGCAGCTCTAGCTGCCACATGATCTTCCATGCACACGTTTACCAAATTTTACCAGGTGGATCATATGGCCTCTGCTAGTTTGCTTTGCAAGGTGCTCCTGGCTGCTGTGTAATTTGGAGTTTACGAGGGATGCACCGATACTTTCCTTAAGTACTCGGAGATACGAATGGCCGATACGTTTTTTTATTTTATGTTATTTATTTTTTGCGCGTCACAGTTTTTCTAAAACCATGCAGGCTAATGATTTTAGGACACTGGTGGAGCACCAGGGCCCGCTCATAGCTGCAACAACTACACCCCTGGTAGTTCTGCCACTGACCCCAAGCTGTAGAGGGGCTACAAATCTCAGCAATACATTGTACAGCAATTGCAGAATGGCACCAGCTATAGAGGACTACAAATCACAGCAATGCAGAATACCACCAAATATGGAAGACTGCAATACATTATACAGCAATGCAGGATAATATGAAGCTACATACTCTGTTGCTCACCAGGGCTGTGCGCAGGGTCTGACCAGGGCTGTGCACGTGGGTAAGGATCTCACCATGGCTGTGCGGGCAGTGGGAGGGGGGAGATGTGTGGCCAAATCGGTGCTGTAAAAGACAGCTGCTGCAGGTCCCCAGCAGGCTGCCCTGAGGCCCCAGCTAAAGCGGGACCTCACGTCAGCTGCTTCTGTTAAAAAGTTTTAAGCACTTCGTATCGGCATTTTCATGAGTACTTGTGAAAATGCCCAGTATCCGCATCGGTGCATCCCTAGAGTTTACCCCTGGTTTTGTGTGGCATTAACCAACATGCCTTGTGGTATTTGAATACAGCCTGGCTGCTCAGAAATTAGTTTTTTTTACTTAGGCATTGATGTAGTACACTAGTTCACCTAGACCATTTTTTTGTTGTAAGTCTGGAGATCAGAGAATGTTTGCAATACAGTAAATACACACAGTAGACTACTTTCTGTCTTACAGAAATCCTAATGCAAAAAGTTTGTTATCTTTTGAGATGCATAAAAGGGTTATATGGGTCAATTCATTAAGAGAAACGTTATCTCTGTTATTTTACCTCCATATCTTTCATTTGAAAACATGGTATTCACGAAAGTTCTAATCGTTATTTAGGTTGCTCGTTCAGGCTTTCCACTGTTGCGTAAGGGAGTTATTTTTACGTGTATTTTATACAAACTGAAGAGTAATTTTTTTTACCGCTCAAGTTATTTTTACGTCTTGAATCGTAGAATTAACATTTAAGGTGTTAAAATACGTTTGATGCATTCTGGGACCAGACGGGGAGAACAGTGCCTACAAATTGTGTTTTCAACAGTATGTACTGTTGTATGTAAACAACTTTATTAAACCTTGATTTTTACATGTTTAAAAAGTTTACGAATTGCAACCCCACTCCAAAAAGAAAAAAATGAGGGGTGTCGATTTTTTTTTAAAAACGGCTTGTCCAAGGGCTAAATCGGGAGCCGTATCTACTTGTCCTTCATGACAATCTACTTGTCTCAATACTAAAACAATTTTTTTGTCAAAACTAGGGATGCACCAATACCGTTTTTTCGGTATCGACTACCGATATTTTGCTTTCGGTACTCAACGATACTGATGCTTCTGCTGGCATGGAGCAGGCTTCCCGGGTAATCAGGAAGCCAGGCAGCAGGTAATGACATCCTGCACGGCTTCCAGAGTTCTGCTGCCTGGCTACCAGAATGGAATGGCAGCAGCACTCAACGCACATGCACAATGTCCTATGCGTGCATTTATTTGCATGCAGATGCAGCAGGGTTGGTTTTAACTTTATCACTTTTTTATCTTTTAAATATATTTTATTCCTATTGCATAGGGACTTACAGGCCCCTATGTGATAATTTGGAGGGGACAGGTTCTCTTTTTATGGAACCTGCCCTCCAACACAGAACAGATGTTCTGTGCAGTTCCTGACAGCGGAGACAGGTGGCGCTGTGATTACAGCGCTCCGGTCTCAGTGATCACACAGAGCAGATGAAGAACGGACATTGTTCGTCTGCACTATGGCTGAGCCGTTGTGCCGTGGTATCGGGTCCCCCAGAAGAGCGGGGGAAACTGCATGTCTCGGGCGATGGGAATTCCACACTCCTGAATATAAAAATATAATATAATCTAAGAAAACACAGGCGAATGGCTCCAACTTCTGAAAACTGCAAAAAAAGGCTTTACTACCCGAAGCTATAATTTCACCTCACAAATCTCCCTCTCAGAGCAGAAAATACCACCAGATAACTTGTGAATTGCACTTCTGTACATATTTAACAATTAGGCTTGGTAAAATAGGGATTGAGATGTTAAATAACGAGTTACATGATAAAATATCACTTATGCAAAGACAGACCATACAGGTGAAACTCGAATACCGTATATACTCGAGTATAAGCCGTCCCGAATATAAGCCGAGGTACCTAATTAGGAGATTCCAAGCGTTAAATCATTTGGTGAATTAAACCTGTCCAATATCTATTAAACAATATCCAAAATCAGCAGAAAGGCTTTGTGAATTGACCAGTTATAAATTCATACACTGCTGTACTGCTCTGTACAGAATGTAGTCTGCGAAAAGAGATCTTATGGTGCGTGCCCGCCACCTCAAGGCCTTGAATGTCAGATTGAGATCTGATGAATTCTACCAGGGGTACAAGGGCCCAGGTAATAAGAATGGGCGATAGATGGCATCCTTGATGTGTGCCCTGGGCTATTGGAAACCGAGGGGATTCAAAGCCACAATACTTGAGTTTGGCCTGGGGGGAGGTGTATAAGGCTGTCAAAAAGTGTGAGCCAAAACCCCAATACCGAAGAACTTCGAAGAGATGAAGGCCAGGTCAACATATCAAAGGCCTTGGAAATATCCAAGGACAATAGCATAATTTCCTGTGAGCGAGATTTGACTAGATGAATTAAATGAAGGGCTCGACGGACAGTCTCCAGCCTGTCTAAAGGGCATAAAACCAACCTGATCTTTTTTTTAAGTAAACACCCTAAAATTTATTGATTTGGGCAGTGAGGACCTTAGAGTGGATTTTGTTGTCCACATTTATTAAGGATATTGGACCGTAGTTGGTCCAAAAGTGGGGGTCCCTATCGGGTTTAGGTATTACAATGTTAGCCGTGAGCATCTGTGGGGACGTAGTGTCACCCTTCAGGAGACCGTTAAACAGAATGGCCAGATGAGGAGATAAGTCTTGATTTTTTTTTTTTTATAGCATAAAACGGAGAAACCATCTGGTCCAAGTCGTTTACCATTTTTAAAGGATGTAATTGCATGCTGTATTTCAGTGACTGTGATTTCCAATTCTAATATAGATCTTGGCCATCTTGAGGAATCTCCGGAAGGGTGATACGTGAAAGAAACTCACGGATGGTGTCTAAGGAGAAGGGGCTGAGTATATTTTGGAGAGGCGATGACGGAATTCAGTCCAAATTTGAATCGGGTCAATAGTATGGGTGGCCAGTCTGGTCCTAAGGGAGATTGGAGTTGGGGTATTGTCAAATGTCCTAAGTCTTTTAGCCAGCATAGTCATGCTCGTTGCCCTTTTTAAGTAGAACCTTTGTTTCGTTCAACGTAAGGAGCATTCAGCCATGTCAGTGAGGCAGAGATCAAGGTCGGCCCCTGTCAATGCTAATTGTTTACGGTTAGAAGCCATGGGGTTGGACTTAAAAGCTTGGGACACCCGATCTCACTCTGTTTCGATGCGCTGGATGTGTTGATTACCGTATATACTCGAGTATAAGCCGAGATTTTCAGCCCATTTTTTTTGGGTGAAAAGTACGCTTTTGCTTAGAAGTGATCTGGATCAAGTGGCCACTAATGACTGACAGGCTTCCCACAATGTCGATTCAGAAGACACCGACCCTGTGTTCAGTTGAAAATAGTCGATTGCGAGCCCAGAGTTCCGATAGTACATCAGCTAGTGCGATCAACGATTCGTTCAATGACCAGGAGGAAGGAGTATGAAAGACAGAAGAGCAAACTATCAGAAGAGCATCATGGTCTGACCAGGGAATAGGAAGAATGTGAGAGGAGGAGGAGGAGGCTAAAGACAGAGCGCCTGTGCAGAAAATCATGATCTATGAGTGGTGAGGGTGGTAATGGAAAAGGTATTCTTTTCCTATATGGGGACTCTAATCTAGTTCTCAAACTGGATAAACAACCCCCAGGTCCGCTGCTCTTCCAGTGCACGAGTTTTCAGCAATTGTTGCTGCAGTATAATTTAGTAGATGTGTGGCGGGTCCACCATCCCATTAGGTAAAAACTACACTTTTAGCATGATCAGTCAGAGCATAAATGAGTGAGAAAAGGATTGGGTTGGCATTGGGAACGTATGTGAGAACCGTGATTTCCTCGTCACAGAGCCTGGCCATGAAGAGAAGATGACGTCCTTTCCGGGTCAGCTATCTGCTTAATGCACCTGAAATTTGCAGTTTTGCGAAATGCTATGAGGACCCTTGAGTCTTTGTGGAGGCATTAGCTTTAAACACTGTTTGGAAAAGGGTGTCACAATACTTAGGGGCAAAGGATTGAGAGAAATGTGTTTCTTGAAGACATGCCATATCGAAATGATGGCTTTGGAGGCAAGGTTTTCGTGCGTTTCTGAGGAGAATTTAGGCCTTGCACGTTCAGGGAGAGCCAGCGAAATGGCACATTTCAGATCGCAGCTGGAAGCCAAGGAGAGTACTGTGTGCTTCAAAAGGGAAGAGACAGGGAAAAGTAGCAATGGGAGGGTAAAAAGAGCAGTTAGAGGCAGACTGAGAAAAGGGTGGGCAGTGGTAAGGACAGAAACAGGAATGGGGTTGGGAAGTGAAAGAGAAGAGAGAGAAGAGGATAAAAGCACAGACTAGGTGGAGGGAGAAGAAAAGATGTGAAAAAGTGCACCAGCATGTACACTGCAAGTGGGTTCAAGACCGGAAACAACCGGTGAAGAGAACAAGGAGCGAAGTACAGGGAGCCACCCGGGCAAGGTGTTCCTGAAATTTAAGCTAAAGTGGCATCACAATAAAAATTTGTAAAGAAGGGTACAATGAGAGCAGGGTAGGCACACACAGGCCACCTGAACTCATTAGGCCCCTAAGTAACCAATGATATAGGAAGTAATGTATAAAGGATAAAAAATTGTGAAACAACAAAACACATGTCAATACACGAGGCCGCCAGGGCGTGAGATGGTAGTGGTGGTGAGTGAGTGAACTAGTTGCAAAAATTATTGCAGCCATTACCGTGGACTGGAATCACGTGCAGCAAAAGCCAAACCGGTAGGTAAGAGCTGGAAAAAAACATGCAGGAAAGTAGACCACCGGGATCCATCTTGCAGCCCCTCAAGTCAGATTGAGGGTATATCCATATCAAAAAAATTACACTAGGCAGGAATAATAATAACATAGTGTAACGAAACCAGTTCATACGAACCAGGATCCGGCAGAAGCAGGTTCCGGGTGAAGGCCACTGGAGGTGAGACACAGCCACGTAGGCCTTGAGTAGAAGGAAAAGTCAGCCATCGCCTTCTGGTTGAAAGATGTCAGCTTGCAGGTGCTTGGGATCGAGGCCGAGGAGAGCGCTTGTCTTTCGGAGGCACTGAGGAGGGAGGCGAGTGAGGTAGAGCAGGTGAAACAGGTTTGAGGGAGGGAACAGATCAGTTGGAGACCTCTCTCGGGAGAGTAAGACCAAGTTCCTAAAACAGAGAGTGGAGCTCCAAGTGTGTCTAGGCCTTGCATGGGGTGTCACGATAGTTGAAAAATACCTTAAAGGGAAATCCCCAGCGGTAGCGAACATTCGCGGATCTCAGGATCAGTAGATAAGGTTTGAGAGCATGTCTTTTCGCTAAAGTGGAAGGGGATAAATCCGAATAGACCTGCAAGTCGTGGCCCCGGAAGTTGAAGTGGGGCTTTGTCACAAGCAGCCTGAAGAATTCTCCGTTTGGAGCGATAGAAGTGGAATTTGAGGACCACATCTCTAGGAGGGCTGTCGGATCGGGGCCCAATGTATGTGGTCCAGTTCCAGACGATCTGGCGGGATGTCGGGCGCTAATGCCTGAAAGCTAGAATGGAGCCGTGTAGGTCGATGATGAATTGTGGCAGGCCACAAATGCGGACATTGCACCAGCGCGCTCTGTTTTCGGATTCGTCTTGTTTATCTTTAAGCTGTTGCAATTCCTCCCTGAGCGTTAATTCTCGCTCGTGGTTGTCTAGGACCAAGGTGACATCATCCATATGGTGTTAAATGGCATTGGTGCGGAGACCCACATCACAGATTTCATGGAGCAAATCTGTAGAGAGCTTGTGGGAAGCCGTGGAAATTTCCTTATGTACTATGCCGCAGAATTGCTGAAAAAGCAGCTCGGTGTCTGCATCCGGAACCTGAGTGCGGAGAGCAGGCGGGATTTGGGACCAAGTGTCAGCGTGTACCGCCAGGTTATCTCCCACCGAGTGTTTATCTTCGTCTGAGATGGACAGCGCTCCGGGCGCCATTTTGTTGGGCTACAGCGCTGGCTCCAAGACTCGGTGCGTTTTGTGGGCTTGTTTGCCCTTATCAGTCTTCCCCATGGAGCGTCGGGGTGCGGGTGTCTGTCATAATGATCCGGTCTGCAGAGGGGGGTAATGAAGATGTTGGGAGAAGTGTGCCCGGGTGGAGCGGAGCAGATCTAAAACGCTATTGCAATTTTGCTATTGCACCCGCCTGCTGTTAATCGGCAGAGGAGAGACCTAAAGGAAAAAGTTCTCCTTCAGGTTGTTCTCTGACCCGTTCAGCAGCACTGCACCTGCCAGCCAGTCTGTGTCTCCTGAAGCCCGCTGCCTCTGCTTATACAGGCGGGGGAGAACAGCAGGATCGGAGGTGACGGACTGCAGCGGGGAGGAGCACGGGAGTCAGTGGTTAGTGTTACGGAAACGGCTAAGCAGAGTGACGGGGTGGGGGAGCACGTTATGGGAACGAGTGAGCAGAGTGATGGCGGCACAGAGCGGCTGAGCAGAGTGGTGATGAGGGGGCTTCAGAAAACGGTTGAGCTGAGTGACTGGTGGCTTTGCTGTATCAACTAATTGTAAACAAGCAATCGATAATGCGTATTGTTGATAGCGATTCTTATTGATTTTATTGATATTAGTTGTTGCAGCCCTATCTTTTACAGTTTTGTTAAAGATCACATGGATGCCAGCAGGCTATTAGAAGCATGTTTTGTTGAAGGATAACCCAAAATAGAGCTTTCTAGCTTGAATGATAAGCCTTACTTTTGGCAAATGGCAAACACTGCATTCCAGAATAAGAACATTTTCCCATCTGTGAAATATGGTGGTAGAAGTGTTTTTGCTTGGGGTGCTTTGGCTGCCCCTAGCTTGTGATCGTTGATGGAACTATGACTTCTGAGTTGTACCGGCAAATTCTACAGGAAAATGTCTGGGCGTTCGTTTGTGTACTGAAGTTAAGTAGAAGATAGGTTATGCTTTTGTAAAAGTCCTAAACATAAATGTTAAGCCAAAACTTTTGACAGGGAAGGGTTTAAACTAGGGATGCACGATAAAGTGCCGATACCGAATATTTGCTCCGACACCTCCGATTTCGGAACTACTGGTCAGAGGGACTCTCCTGACCGGCAGTCCCGAGAGGGCATGGGACCGCCTGACCAATCAGGAAGCCGGACGGCACCTCATGACCCACCACCCCGCTTTCTGACTGGTCAGGCAGCCTCCGCAATTGAAGCTGGTACTCTTTCGATAGGACACAGGCTTCCCAGGCAATCGGGAAGCTGGGCGGCAGGTCATGATTCGCTACACGCCGGGTACCAAAAAAAAATATCTGTACTCGATACCAAAAAAACGGTATTGTTGCATCCCTAGTTAAAACCAGTTTTTTGTTTTTTCCATCCTGTTGAGTGGATTTCCTTCACTTCCTGTCCCGTAAGCCTTACGGGAATATCCCCAGACTAAGGGGGATTGCTCTTAGAGAGTTGTCATCAAATGAGACATCCCTATTGCAATATTTATCCCCCTGTTCCGGTGACAGCTCAAAAATATTGGATTTTACAAGAGTGGATTTTTGCTTCGGTGACATACAGAGGGTGAAGCTACCCAGTGAGGACATGGACTGCAAAAAATACATGACCGTTCTGTTCCTTTTCTACTCTGTCCAAAACTGATTTTAAAAGTTTTGGCTATACTTAGTGAGGAAAATAATTATTTGATCCCCAGCATATTTTGTAAGTTTGCCCACTTACAAAGAAATTAAAGGTCTATAATTTTTATCATGGGTATATTTTAAGAGAACTATGGGGTAAGTGTTTTTCCCCATAGTTCTTTTTAGGGTCACGGAGGACATATACTAACCTCCTCCCGTGACCCAAAGATCAGTATGCGATATACTGAGTGCCGCAGCCGGGACGGATCCCGACAATACTGTCGCGATCCAGCCAGCTGCATGAGAGCCAGCTGTGCCCACCCCTCCCCGTTTGTTCCTCCACTCAGCGCTGGAGGATTGGAGGGGGGGAGTCCCGGCGTGGAGTGGTGTTTGACAGTCACTGCAGGGAGATGATTGGGAGGTGAGCGGATCGGTGCAGGTTTCTGCTCACTTCATGGGCCGTGCTTACGCTGCAGATCCCGCCCCTTTCACATGAATGAACACAGGTGATAACTTAAATACTGTACTCTGTTCCTGTGTGATAGGTCAGAAAGCTACTTGGAGTAGCTGTGAGAAGACCAGTGCTCAACCCCTCCCTGCGTGTCATCAGAACAAGGTCACTGTGCACTGTCCAGGGGGCACTTCCACTATTAACCCTTTCGCTGCCAAGCCCTCGAACACCTTACACATCAGCTGGCAACACCATTTTGCAATTTGTTTTCCCCATTGTTTTGATTTTTCAATTGTTGCGTTGCTAGTGTTTTGTAAAAGACCCCCCCTCCCCCAAACCATATATTTTCGGAAAGCACAATCCCAGTAGAATAAAAAGATGGTGCTAATTTTGTAGGTCCTGTGATGATTGCGCAAATGTTTGTCAAATCATTATTAAACCGATTAAAAATACTCAAATGAATAACAGCACACTAAAATCAGTATCAGTACTGTGTTCCCAGTTATTTACAAACATTGGAGAGTGGTCCTTTGTCCTGCACACAGAGGATCGGTAAATATCACAGATATTTACCGATCCTCGGCTCGGTAAATATCACAGATATTTACCGATCCTCTGCTCGGCCATGCACATAGCAGGATGACAGCGGCTGCTTGCTGCTCTCTCATGCCGCTCGGCCATCCTTCTAATTGGTTCCCTTCTACGCCCCCCTGAGTCCATTGTTGGGGGCAAACAAAGCTTGTAGGTCTTCCTCCCAGTGTAGAAAGTGATGAGATTTGGTAAAATCACGGTTGTTTTGGAGGGTGGAATATACAGGTGAAACTCTAATAATTAGAATATCGTGCAAAAGTAATTGCAGTAAGTGCTGCAAAAGGGGCCCAAACCAAGTACTGAGTACATATGCATGCTTGTACTTTTCAGAGGTCCGATATTCTATGTACAATCCTTGTTTTATTGATTGCATGTAATATTCTACTTTTTTGAGGTTGTGGATTTGGGGTTCTTGGGGTTTTCATGAGCTGTAAGCCATAATCATCACAATATGACAAATCACGGCTTGAACTATCTTGCTTTGCATGTAATGAGTCTATCTCATATATTAGTTTCACCTTTTAAGTTGCTTTAGTGAAATAAATGAACTTTGCACGATATTCTAATTATTCGAGTTTCACCTGTAATAACGTAATACCCCTATGTTTAGAAGTCGCTGAGAAAATAAATTGCCAAATCATGTGTGGAAGTTTGTATAAGTGATTTGGAAAGGAGTTGAGGGAATGTGCTATCCGCATATAATGAAAAACAGTCAGTTAAACCATATTCCTCAACCAGGGCTGGGAAGGATTTTAATTCAGAACTCTGAAAAGGAGCCTGGACTGATCTAATGCCCTGACCTGCCCAAGGACAGCGAGAAATATGTGGAATAACCAAATCTAATGCTATAATAGGAATAGTCACAATATTTGATGGATCCTTTTTTTTTTTTAAATGGTATAGTTTTTATTCATTTTTGCGTATTAGAAATGACATACAAAAGTAAACACAAAAAAGAAAAGAGAAGTAACAGCCATATTCGTAAGGATTCAAAATGTAATTTGACAAGAACATACTGCCAGCCACACTTCATAAACATTTTCTCATACATATCAGGCACTGCACCCTGTACTCAAGGTTTCCTACATGTTTGACATAGGAATGGGAAGCAGACACGGGCGCCATCTACATAGAGATGTCCTGTCCACGGTATGTCAACCAGTTATCGCAAAGGGAGTGAAACTGGGTCAGGGTACCCCTTTGCTGAAAGGTGATGCGTTCATATGCAATGATCCTATCCAGTTCTGCATGCCACAACTTTAGTGGAGGCGGGGAGGAGGATACCCCCTTATGAACCGCCAACCTGGTTGCAGTGAATAGGGCACGTTTAAGGACCAGGACTGCGTGATGAGTGAGGTCAGTGTCTTCTATAATGCCAAGGATGCACACCAACGGTGAGTTAGGTAAGGAGGATGCAAAGACAAGGTTGAGAGTGTTTATGACCTCATCCCAGTACCGGACCAGTTTTGGGCATCTCCAGAGCAGGTGTATTAGGGAGCCTCGCCGGAAGCCACACTTGGGACAGTTGGAGTCAACCCTCAGTCCTATGCGGAACAAAAATTCAGGGGTGCGGTACGTTCTATGGACAATGAACAGTTGAGTCAGCCTGTGCGTAGGGGATAGCGAGACCAGGGTGACCCCCTGCAGGACATCCTCCCAGGTGTCATCCGACATGGGGCCTACGTCACCATCCCAACCCTCCCTGCAGCGTGGGAGAAGCACGGGCGACTTAAGTAACAAGTGAGCATAGAGGAAGGAGATAATCCCTTTGGTGTTAGTAGCCAATAATGCTGTGTTAAGTATCTGTGTGGGTGAGATCACTGGGAGACCCCCTTGAAACTGGGACCTCTGGGCATGAGCAATCTGGAGGAACTGGAAATACCACCTACCGGATAGGCCATGTGTAGCCACCAAGTGTTGGAAGTCACACAGCCTACCCTCCTGATACAACTGCGAGACCGATATAACCCCCTTATTTGACCAATCCACAGTGTCTCGGAGAGGGAGAAGGTCCGGGAGGCGACCATTCCGCCACAGCGGAGTGTAGCTCGTGAGGGTAGAAATACCCAGCACAGCTTTGGCCGCATCCCAAACCTGCCCCATCAACCGCACGGTAGGAAAAGCAGAATGAGTTTTGACGTACAGGTCACTGTCCAAGTAATTCAGGGGACTCAGTCCTTGAAACAAGTATAGAAGAATGTGAAACTATGTGAGCACGAATGTGCTCCTCAGATGCCCAGGCTGTAAAGTGGAAAAAACACAGGCTGGGGAGGGCCAGCCCCTCCAAAGCCTTGGGCCTCTGAAGAACATCAAGTCGCAATCTTGGAGGTTTCATCTTCCAGACCAGCTCCCTAACAATACAATCAATTAAACGAAAGGTCTTTTTAGGAATCCAGAGGGGTGAATTATGGAGGATATAGAGTAACTGAGGCATCCAGACCATCTTAATTATGGCAGTTTGGGCCACGAATTACGTTGAGATTTAAATCTAGTCAAAAGGGGATGCAGGTTCAGGGTAAGGTAGTCACCGGGAGAGGCAGTCAGTTGTATACCAAGATAGGGAATGGTGGACTTCACCTGTATGTGCGCCGCATTCGCAGCCAATGGGGCACGCAGTGAATCCAGGGGCAGAAGATTGGACTTGTCCCAGTTAACAACCAGAACGGAGTACGTGGCAAATTCCGACAGCAGGGACATGACATTGGACAGAGAGGCCTTTGCGATGTCCAAAGCGAGTAAAGCCCTGCCGCCCGGGTAGTCAATAGGGACCTGCATGTTCAGGAACACCCTGCGGATATTAATGGCCGTGGGTTTGTTGGGCATGAAGCCGGATTGGTCCGAATGAACCACCGAAGCAATTTTTTTTTGATAGTCTATTAGCAAGTACTTTGGCCAGAATCTTAATGTCAGTGTTCAAAAGCGAAATAGGCCTATACACTTCCGGTAGCAGCAGGTTTTTATTTTTTTGGGGTAACGCAACTATGATGGCCTCATACTTCGTATCAGGTAAATAGCCTGAGGAGAAGGCGTCATTGTATACCTCTAGGAGGGTGGGGAGAAGGGTCGTAGGATATGATTTATACACCTCAATAGGCAGCCCATCTGGGCCAGGTGCCTTGCCAGTAGGGAAACTAGCTAGGGCGCTTTCCAGCTCCTCCAGAGTAATAGATGCCTCCAGATCCAAGCCATCCGCGGGTGATAGGGACGGAAGTAGGACATTTGGCAACAGATGGAGACTAACAATGCATACCAAAACCAGTCCACAAAGGTCTCCAGTGTGTATGGCTAGACACAGCAGGTCCCGTCGAGAGCATCAGGAGCATATGAAACAAAAAAGAGAAAAAAGTAGAGTTCCAGGAAAACAGTTAGAGCACAGTAAAACTTGAGCAGTAAGCAAAAACCCATGGTAGCATCGTCCACGCAGGGAAATCTTTGGGGGAAGATGGCAACAGGCCATGTCACAGTAGGCATCCCAAAACAGAACCAAAACATCATAGGGACTCCTTCCAGTGCGGCAATGCCAACAGTAGGGAGGTGCAGAGTTCATCTCACACGCACAGCTAGATGGGGTGAACTACCATACTGTGAAGCAGAGAGAAAAAACGCTCCATGAGGATGGCTAGGCCCTCAGATGGCCGATGAGGCCTGGCGGTGGTCGAATTTATCCAGCCAGGATGAAGCTTGAGAGGTTGTCAAAGAACTGGGTTTCTCCATCAGCGATCACACGCAGTCTCGCAGGATAGATCATGGAATAGGATAGATGGAGATGTAGGAGACGTTTCTTGACATGCAGGAATTTCTCTCTGCGGCGAACCTCTTGGGAGAAGTCAGGGAACAGCATAATCTTGCAGCCACCAGAGAGAGTTCCCCCCAGGTCACGCGCCTTCTGCAGGATGCGTTCCTTGTCCCGATAATTCAGAAGCCGGATTAACATTGGCCTAGGCGGGTTTCCAGGTGGCAGAGGGCAAGAGGGAACTCTGAGCTCTTTCCACAGCAAACACAGGGGACAAGTAAGTCTTCCCAAAGACTTCACAAAGCCAGGATTCGATATAGTCAGTAGCATTTGCCCCTTCTGTGCGTTCTGGAATGCCGTCAGCACGGATATTATTGCGGCGCAGTCTGTTCTCCACATCATCCATTTTCAGGGTGTGAGCGGAGATATCATGCATGGCCTTCTTGACATCGGAGAGCAGCGGGGTCGTAGTATCCTCCAGCCCACTCACCCTGCCTTCCAGGGCAGAAGTGCGGTCTCGCACTTTCTGCAGATCATGGCGCATGAAGGAGATGTCGGCTCTCATCCCCTGCACCTGATCTGTGATCTGCAGTGTTGCACAGCTGTACGGCCGAGAAAACATCTGAGATGGTCGGCTCAGTGGATTTGGATTTGGCCTCCGAGTCAGAGGCGGACAGGTGTGAGGAGTCAGGCCCCATATCCCTCCTAAGGACTCAGTCTGCTGAGCAGGAGAGTCGGCGCGCCTTGGCCGGTGTATCAGGATGGCGGGCGAACCGCTCCAGTCTCACCGCAGCATCCCTGTTCCTGTCCCCCCCTTGGCTTGCTGGGGGTGGGAAGCGAGCCGCCGCCGCCATCTTCGATCGCCGGGGGAAGGCCTCTGCTGTACCTTTTTTTTTTTTGAGGAGACATCTCTCAGGGGTAAAGTGCGGCCCAAAGGAGCAGATCGCCGTAGTCCACAGCCCTTAGGCAATCCGTCGGAGAAGTGCAGGAGAGTCCAGGTAAGCCCAGCAGGTAATTTACAGGATGAGTGGTGAGAGAGCTCTCCGGGACACGTCCGACTACATGCGCCTGCTGGCCACGCCCCCCAATTGATGGATCTCTGGTTGGGTCGATGAGCAACAATCGGGACAAGGAAGCTGGAGTCGGAGAGCCCTCCATTAATTTCTGAGGAGAGTGCCTGGGACATCAAGAAAACATGAGGATCGTGTTTAGGAAGAAATTACTTTTCAAGATCACACCAAGGCTTATCAAATGCAGCATTCAGCCATGTTCTTAAATGATCTAGTAGGACAGCCATGTAATCTCTCGGATCTGGGTATCCCAGGCCACCTGCCTGTTTTTATTTGATCAATGTGGCGTGAAAGCATCTAGGTGGTTTACTGCGCCATATAAGTCGTCTAAGACGTTTGTTGAGAGCATCAAAGTATTTTGAGGGGAGCGGTGTAGGGAGTGTCCTGAAGTACAACAATTGGGGTAACACAATCATCTTTAAAGGAGGACAATCTAGCCGTCCAGGAAAGCGTGTCCCTGTGGATTTTATTCATGGAGTAGAATGTGCTTTGCTTTGGGGTGCCTTTTAAATTACTGATGAACAACTGAATCTTAAATAAGGGTTGGGTTTATATACAAATCGGGATATACATACATTCTAATTACAATTAAGGGAAATGGAAAGGGGATTTGGAAGGGGTCAGTAGGGATAGGAATTGAGGTTAGCATCCTTCAGCTAGCAACCACATTTTCTCTTTCACACATGCCATGGCCTTTTCTCTGCTCAGAACACTCCTCTCTAGCAGGTCTCGGCAAATCACATTCTTGATTGTAGAGTCCAGTCTTGTCCAGGCGGTCACAAAGGTCACCATTGTTCCTGCTAGGTTTGTGCAGATGATCACACAGGAAGAAGGTTCCATCATATGTCCCTGCCCCCATCCCAGCATGTATTGCTGCATTGCTGATACCGGTGTGGGCAGTAAATCCCAGAAGGGGGGTTGGGCTCGTCCCAGGAGATAAGACAGTCCAGCAAATCTTCATTCATCAGCGTCCCTCCCCCAAGAACCCTTTGATGGTCCTCATTTGCGTATCACACATCCACATGCACATTCAGTTCAGGATATCAAGGAACACCCTTGCATCAAAGCTGTATCATAGATGTCAATTTTATTGGTTCCAACACAGGGTACCTTCTAAAGTGGACAGAAAGGGATATGAGAGATGGACTTAATGGCATACCATACCTGTGTGTTAGGCTAAATATCATTCCACATATAGGGGAAGCCAGCTTGTAAGGGAGAGTGGGTGAGTGGATCTAGTCCCAAATCTAAGTTAAGTGATTTTGAATTATTAACCTTATAAAAAGAAATGACACTAAAGGATTCCAACACAGAGGATACCGCAGCCAGGGAGGACTTTGGATTCGTGAGTAGCAATAAGACATCATCTGCAAGAAGGCTGATTACTTGGGAGCTTTGGTTAAATCTAAACCCTGATATAGATGGGTGCATCCTAATAGTTTCAACCAGTGGTTCAATGAGAAGGCTGAAAATTAATGGGGAAAGAGGGCATCCCTGACTCGTGCCATTGGTGATCGGGAAAGGTTTAGATTGTGCTGATGGTTGGGAATAGAGTGGCATAACGGAAGGTATCCAGCCTGAGAAACCAAAATTAGATGGAGTGCATTGAGGATATTTACAACAAACTATCGAACGCCTTCTCCGCTTCCAACACTAGAAGCAGAGAAAGCGTTCCAGAGTGTTCCACATGGTGTATAATATTCAACACGCATCTAGTAGCATCTGGGGCCCCCCTTAAGAAAACCTGATTGATCAGGATGCATCAGTCTGCAAAATCAATGTCCATGGAGAGCTATGATTTTTGCATATATTTTCAAATCTGTATTCAACCAAGAGAGGGCGGAAATTTTGAGGAAGGATCGGTTCCTTCCCTGGCTTCGGTATCGTAATAATCCTGGCCTTGAGCATATCTGACTGGAAAGAGGCAGAGGTCGAGGCTTTGTTAAATACTTTGCAACAGATATGGAGACAGTATGGAGGCAAATTGTTTGTAGTATTCACCAGAAAACCCATCTGGGCCCGGTGCTTTTACCAGAAGGCAAAGTCTTGATTGCAGCCTGAATTTCTTGGGGAGAGATGGGTGAATTTAGATCATAAAGTTGGTTGGGCGTTTATTGGGGCAGCTGTAAAGAGCGTAGAAAATCCGCAATATCTTTATCAGTAGGCTGGGGAACAGAAGATTCCTCTTTGAGATTATAAAGAGCACTATAATAGGAACTAAAAGCATCCGCAACATGTTGGGGGTGCCAAATCTTGTGGTTTGTTTTAGGATGTAGTAGGAAAGCAATTGTATTTTTGCTGCGGTGTTCCTTTTAACCGACTGGCAAGGAGTTTACCAGCTTTACTACCACCGGACTAAAGGTTTGCCCTAAACCTAAAAGTTTATTGGTCCAGTAGAACCAATCTAAGGTCTGCTCTCAATTTAGAGATGGTAAAGAAGATAGTCCAGGTAGGTTGGGTTTTATTTTGGGTCTCCAGCTTTCGAATTTGAGATGGTAATTGAGTAACCTTCTGCGACCTCTGCCTCTTCCCCAGCGCACTCAATTTCAAGTAGACTCCCCTTATATAGGCCTTATGTGCATTCCACAAACAAAAAACATCAGTAAACGAGGAGGAATTTTAAATTAAACTATTCCTTCAATTTTTCACTTATAATTTTGCCATTATGAAGTTGGAGCAACAGATACACATTATTGTGCCATACATAGACATTAGATTGGGACGGACCCTCAAATAGTTAAAGTAATTGGAGTGTGGTCCAACCATTTGTGTAAACTGTTGCGTTAATGGCACACACCAATATGATGTAACAGCCGTTTGGATCGGAAAAGGATTCCAGAAGCGAAAAACTTAAGAGTCCCTGATTGCAATTAGGACTCCACGGGATTTCTTGGAGTAGGTGGCAGTAAATCTATGAGGGAAACATCTGTGTGCTCCATGGAGGTGTGTTTTTCCTGGATGCAAAGGGCATCTGCTTTTTGTGATTGAGCTTCTTTCCACATAAAACTCCTTTTTAGCTGCATGATTGAGGCCTTAAACATTCAATGATAAGATCTTCAAAGACATTGCCAGAGGGCCTTTGGGGAGATGAACATGTATTCGTAATCCGTGAGGAAGGATGAATACGGCGAAGATCTAGTCATTGGTAGGCGACCACCCGGGACCGGAGATTCACGTGGAGAACAGGTAAAGAACGATGCTTGGCTCATGGTTGAAAAAAAAGAAGAAAGAAACAAAACAGTAAGTAAATAAACTGTCTTTTGTATAAAAAAAAAATTCCCTCCGAGGCATCAGTTCACAGTAAGTGTTACTGCGCAGATCAACGGGGGTATCAATGTAGTGAGCATTGGAACTCCAGGGACCCCATCGGCCTGGAGGAAACCGTGAGGCAGTGAAGCACAGCAGGTCACTATTTCGCTTGTTTGGAGCTACATTTACGTGAAGCAAGGCGCCATTCAGAATCAACCATCCCTAGGTTTTTTTCTTTCCAGGCGAATTTGCAGGTTTAGGGAGCAAGTGAGGAAGCACCGCCTTGAGGGTGGCAGCATACCGTGGCAGGTCGGCTGTAGTGACAGATTCTGGTATGCCACGGATTTTAGTTTTTGGGTCTTGAACGATCTTCAAGATCTGCAAGTTTAGATTTCATCCTCTTATCATTGTGGGAGTCCACAAGGTCATTAAAGGCATTTGCAAACCCCCCCCCCATTTTATCTTCAATGTGTGTAACCTTGTCCCCCAGTTGATTTCAGATCCAATTTTAAATTGTGTAAGCTTTTACCGCTCATTTTACTGTTATCAGTGATTGATGGCCCTAAAATGATTGCTCTCACTGCAATGTTCACGGCGATATGTAACGTGCGGCGTAATGAGCGCAATTGTCTTTGCATGTATGCGCACCTGACTCATACGTGTTGGGCTTTAATTTTTTTTCTCACATTGTTAGGGGGGGCTAAGAAACCCCCCCTATGTGATAGCAAAGATATGTGACAGGTCCTCTTTATGGAGACATCAGAGGTCTCCATGACTCCTAATGTCACCTAGGGACCCCCAAAGAAGCTGATCTGCTTCATCAGCTTCTGAAGCTGGAGAGTGACATAAGAATGCGGAAGTGATGTAATATACATCACTTCCACATTCTGACCGGAGAGAGATCGTGCACCGATCTCCATCTGATCCCCTTTCACAGAGCCACCATGCTGGTCCCGGGCTCGCACCCGCAGAGCCCTGGACTAGCGGGAGGGGGGCGCACAGACCAGCACCTTATACAAGTGATCCACCGGCTCTAGCCAGCAGATCGCTTGTATGCAAACTGGCATTGCTGCCTGTTTTTGCATTTGGGCAAGCTCGTGCGTGGGAGTGGCTGACGGGACGTTTAAATACACCCGCTCAGACCTAGAAAGCTGCCGGCTGTATTTTTACAATGGCCGGCCAGAGGTGGTTAAAGGGGACAATC